>NC_090184.1:33738561-34038561 GCF_024679245.1 Pseudorasbora parva
TTTGGGCAATGGATAGCATCACAGGATGGAACCAAAGATGCATATAAAGAACCATTTTTAAGAGTGTAAATAAAAACAGTCCTGAATGGCACCGCGTAGCAACACTCAGACCTTTTCCTGTGAGCGTGTCAGGAGTGGTATTTCCTCTTTGAGTTCAAATATCAGGAAAACGCACATATGCCTGCCCGTGCACGCCTGGCTGTCACTAAAGAGGTGTAATTCCAAATACCTCAATGACAGGAGAGTTAATGTGGTTGCTAAGCAAAACTGCACTTCCTGCGCTAATAAGAGTTCCACTGACTGCTTCCTGGCTGGTGGGCTGGAAAGACACGCTCATACACTCCTGCAGACATGCAGTGGTAAATGGGGCTTTGCTAGTGTGCTCATGTAGAGAATAATTGCATTACTGAGGGGGGTTGCCCAACTCATTGTTTTCATGCTGCAACCATTCGACAGGAAATGAGCCTTTTCCCAATTAAATGATCACCGTAATGATATGAGATCTGTCCGTGTATTAATTCACTTCTATCCTGTTAGATTTATTTATTTCAATTTGGACACTTTGACCTTTTACTACTCTAGCCAAAGCTAAAAATGACACTAGGCATTACAGCATGGAGTTACGTAGGCATGTGTAACCCTGTAAGGTAACATTACAGTTCCACCGTGCAGCCATGCAGACATGTAAACCGCATGTGTGTAATGGTCTCTCACACTCAAGACGGCTAGCCGGTCGTTCCGTGAAAGCCAATCCTGATGCCGTGGGTCAACTGTCCATCATGCTGGAGTGAGATTTCATAGCGTCCAAGTTCTTTAATTACAGAAGTGAAGCAGTGGAGCCAGACCAAAGATCAGGGTGTATAGTATGCTGCAGGGTATTAGCATTTTATCAGGTGATCTGAGCTTGCTGGGTAAGTAATAAAACTCAGAAATTAGAAGTCTTGTTTAATTATTTATTTATTTTTTGCAGCTGACGTGTCATTCAAATCTGATTTCCTTTTTGATCATTTGCTTTGATAACAGTTTCTTGAACATATTTCACCTAAAAACCAAAAAGAAAAAATATATATTTTGTGTAATTTCAATAAAGCCTAATTTATTAAAATATATATATAATTTTAAAGTCCTGTCATTTTTTTTGAAAAAGCAGCAAAATACGCTCAAGGTTTTTAAATAGTTTAAATTTTCTGATTTTTTTAAAGGTTAGTTATACTGTAAAAAATTATTTAGAAAAAAAGTTAAAATTCCTTAAAATTTTGAGTTCATTGAAATTGAAATTTTGAGTGAATACAATGAACATTTTTTGAGATTCGACAACCTTTATTAAAATATTATTAGAGGTTCCGTTTTTTGTGTGTTTTCGAAGCTTTAACTATGTTTACAGTGTGCAATATAACATGAGTTCATGTTTCGCGTGTTAAAAAACAAAGTATTTTTCACACAATTTACTTATCTTTACAGCGCTGTTTCCTCTGTCCTAAAAACGGCCTGATGGTTTCCTTGTTCTATGAAGTCCCTCCTTCAGAAATACGTAACGAGTTCTGATTGGGCCAGCGCTTCCCGTGTTGTGATTGGACAGCAGCTTAGCGCACTTTGCCCGGAAAGGTCCCGCCTCTTACCATAACGGGGAGATGTGCGCTCTTCTCCACGTGGGAAAGCAACAAGACCACGCCCCCTTGTGTTCTTTTGGGCGGAGGGTTAGTCAACAAACGGTTCTAGTGACGTCATTCATGCCAGGAAGTGCAGAGGTGTAGTCCAAACCGGCCGTTCGCTGTAGGCTTTGAAAGGGAACTGTTAAATAAAATATCTCGCTTGGCATTGAACTTTGAGCTTTATAATTTTACAGGTATTATTTATGCTCTATCAGCAACATTACACACTAACTAAAGTTTGAAAGATGGGATCGCGAAGAACAGGACCTTTAAAAGATTTTGTAAGCATATTGGGTAATTGTGTGTTTTATTTCTGATGACGCAGTGAAACATGCCAAATAGTTCTATTTTCATAATTTATCAATTTTTTTTATGTGGTTCAGATACAATAATATTTTGAGTTTCTATTTATTAAACAAATTTCCTTCATTGTATCAACTCAAATATTTAATTTCTATCAACTCAAAATTTGAAGGCAACCAGGTTACTTACTTTTTTAAGTTAAACCAACAAAAACCAACAACATTTTTTTACAGTGTAGAGTTTGAGAGTGCAAGTGTCTGTGCATAGGTGGAGTTTTGAGTCTGCATCTGTGTGCTTGATAGTGTGTGACCTGATTCAGCTAAGTGTGGCGAACTCTCTCTCGCTCTATTATGGATCAGACCGCATAACAGTGCGCCTGACAGGCTCTGCAGTGCCATGCAGAGTAGCCGTGCCTAGTTTAGCGTAATGCTTTTACGCATGGCTGCATTTACTCTTCCCTCCTCCCAGTGACCGGCCCGGGCAGGGTGGCCCCGTAGAGGGCAGATCCAAGACTGATATAATCTGTGATATTTATGGGCAGATGTGGTGAGATTAATCTGGATCCAAGGAAGAGAGAAAAAGCGTGTTAGGTTATTCCCAACAGGAGGGATCTGGGATGCACTAGTGGCTTTGATCACAGGTCACCTCTAAAAGGCTGCTCTCTCTTGGCAACCTCAGAAGATATTTTTTCCTGAACATCGAAGGTTTGAGAAGTAAAGCTCAACCCCCTTTCTTTTGTCTCTCTCTAACTCTCATTTCTTTCCATTTATTACTCACTTAAGCCTGTTGTTTGAAGGCCTGACACGCCACCCCTGGCTTGTCACTCCCAATTACTCAACTCTCTTTCTTTTAATCCCTCCATTCTTTGTCTCTCTTTCTCTCTTTTTTTCTTTTACCCTTTTAGTCTCCTTTCTGTGCCAAAAGATAGCCCTTGCTCCTCTACTCATGCCAGTTTTGAACAGGCAGGGCTCGTTTCTCCGCTTCCAATACCTTCACCAGTGTGACATTAGCCTGCATTATACAGCGCTCCTTACCGTATCAGCTAGCGAGAGATCTCTTCTGGGGGACAAGATGAGAGATGAAGGGCTGGGAGGGGGAAGAGGAGAGGCCTCTGTTGTCACTGAGATAGGGCCAAAACAGTTTCCTTCAGCTTCAGAAAGAGGCCCTGACTGCTAGTCTTAGCTTATCGGTCTGCTAGCAAAGCACCTTTGGCCTCTGGGGTGATGTTTGTGCCTGTGTGGCTGCTCCTGTCATGGGAGAGTTAATGTAGTCTGGCACTATTTTTAAGGCAGGCACTTTATTGTATTCAGTGCCTGATTGGAAAATTAAATGATTTTTTGTTGTTGTTGTATTTGTTTCTTTATTAATAGTGATGCAAATATGTCTTTTAAATTCAAACTATAGTTAAATTAACCTGTAGGCTCATTGGGAAAACATGCCTCTACCTAAATTTTTACTTAACTCTAACAAACTTACCAATGCAAACAATTCACTGCAGCTTCCACCTGAAATAAACACAGTAAAACACCATTAACTTTTATTCCTTTTCACACAAATTATAATTACGGGCGCAGATTAGCGATTAAATGGATACTTCACCGCTTTTCCATATTAAACTATGTTATTCCCTTAACTAAGACGAGTTGATACATACCTCTCTCATGCGCCATGTACCAAACAGAGATCAAGTTAGAAGCGGCCAAACACCTCCACGTTTTCCCTATTTAAATACAGTTACTCGAATAGTTGAACGATCAAGTATGGTGACATAAAATAAAACGTGGCGCTTTTCTAAGCGGATTAAAAAGGAGAACTATAATGTATGGCGAAATAGCACTTCTGAGAGTACTTCGACTCTTCCCTCACATCTCCCCTCCCTCTCTCATTTCTGTCAATAGAGAGAGGTATCTATCAACTTGTTTTCGTTAATGGAATAACATAGTTTAATATGAAAAAGCTGTGAAGCATCCCTTTAATAAAGACTTCTTTTTGCATGGCTCCTTACACAATAATATGTTACTGCATCAAATAACATAGTACATGATTTGTAAACATACATTTGGATGTTTGCATCACATAATCAGCTCCATATGAATTTTCTATTGTAGTAAACATACTCTGTTGCGCAACATGGAATGCTTGGGTATGTTTTGGATAAAACTGAACTCGCTTTTTTCGCTTTGAAGGTGTCACATAACTTGTTCAGCTTACTATCTTAGCATGGCATTAACTGGTCAAAATAAGCTATTTTGATTGCTTCGAAAACAACAGCATCAAATTCATCTTGACATCACAGACTTGATGAGTTAGCATATAGCTAAAGGCAAAATTTGTTTTAAGACTGTTATGGCAGCTTTGGCTTTGCATTCCCTGCTATTTTCTTACTACTTTACTCACAAACCGCTTCTCTTCCACTGCATATTGGGGTAATATTACCCCAATGCCTGCATTCACATTTTGAAAACCCACTTTAAACACAATCACAATCTGGGGACCTTTAGTATAGGCTAGTTAGTTTAACCTACTATGCTTTGGGAGCACCAGTCCTAATTTGCATGTTATTTAGGACAGATAGTATGCAAATCGAGACGCAGCCAGGCTCTCCGCTACACCACGATCATCACGTAAAGCGTGTTTGTTCTCAGAGGAGGGGTTGAACTCACAAACGAGTTAAAATTACAATCAGAAGAAGATTAGATAATCAATAGGTTTAATCAATCCTTCTATCTAATCCATCTCATTTGTGGCCTACCCGTGATATCACCTCCAGTCAGAGAGACCTTTCTCCAGGTCGCGACAGCAGCCGGTTCTCCGCATCTCTAAACCCCCTTAAGCCGCTTTTCAGATTATCGTCAACAACAGGTAATCAGCACCTCGTCTTGGCACGAAAGGCTTATCAACCGCAAAGTGTACATTATTCACTTTAACTGCCTTTTCTATAGACACATTCGCTTCTTGTTCGCTAGAAGAGCATCTGTCTTAACGTTCGACCACAGTCCCCTGAGGCTTATCATCAAAGTTTTATTTCTGTTCGCATGAGTCATACAAATGAAATTAAGATTTGGTTTCGGCAGCTCAGTCTGCGTTCGATGGGTTAAACACGCTGACCTGCGTTTCAGACCGCAGGGATGTTTTTGTGTTTCATTACGCAGGCTTATCTGACTACCGCGTAATGATTCAACTCCTCCACCCCCCACCACCTTAATATCCTAAACTAATAGCATTAGCCAGCTGTTACATGCATCTAAAGATCCAGCACACGGATTGAGAGACGTCCTCAGACAATTCACAGAGCGAATACTTTCGGTACAAAAAATATGAAGTGCTTGGCATTCAGAACACCCGTAATCATTCATTCGAGAGAAAGAGATCTCCTTAACTCATGGTAATGTAACCATGGCATATTAACAGTGTTTGGCAAGATTGGAGGAGCATCTTTACCCCACAATGGACGAACCTCAGGGCTGAGCTTGTTTCTCCTCATAACAAAAACCCAGCTCACTCTCTGAAGCTCTGAAGTGGGAACATACTAAAGTCGCCTCCAACTCTGTATCACTTTCTTTCCCCTTTTCTCAATTTCCTTTAAACATGAGATCCTGACTCATATTCTTTTGTAATGAAGGGCATAAGGACACAGCGATGAAGAAGCTTTTCCTCAGGCAGGTGTCTGCGCATGGATGTGCGAGGGGAGGGTAGGGGAGGAGAAGACAAGAGCCGTCCCACAAAAATGAGGACAGACACTCTAATTGGTGATAATGGCTGAGGTAGAGAGAGTGATTCTCGCTTGGGAACAAAGCGGCCTTTATTGCCTCTGTGCATCTGACCCTTTCACACACTACCGAAGCTAGATCTGGAAACTGCAGATATTTCTAGACATTCCACTAAAATGCAATGTTGTTTTAAATGTAGAGATATCAGGGGTTATGGGTAAGTGATTCGATTTGAGAGTATATTTTATAACTTTTTTATTTATGTATATTAAAGTATATTTATGTTGTAAGGACTGAGAAAAGTTGTCGGCTGTAGAGTATAGCTGATAAGTGGGCTTTCTTGTGGAAAATGGCTATGCATCTCCAGCATCCCCCCACCCCCCACCCCCATCTCCATCTCCATCAACTGAACCCTCATGTGCTATTAATCAGCCCAGAGAATGAAGATGACGTCAGTAGAGAGCGAGAGAAACGGAGATGGAGGGGGTGACTTCCCTGTTCTCCAGATGTGTAATAGAACTAGAGAGGGGAATAAAAGCGTGCAGTAAAACGGATCTTGTAAAACAAAATGGACGACTCTTTTCTCTCCTGCTCTCAACAATCTCAAATTCCCTCTTTCTCTCTAACGGAGGAGAGGCCTCCCTATCAGGAGTGCAAAAATGCTTACGGTTACAATTTCACTGCATGCCCTGCTTTTGTCATGGTGAATTATGGGATTGCGGAAAGCTTACCACAATTTTTGCCCCATCATACTCTATTTTCTCGTAATATTTTGAACATATGGCAGATGTGTTTCCATACACTTAGCTGGTTGGCCTCTATATCTTAGCTCTCGTCGCATCAGTAAAGTAGGAAAATTTAGAAGGATTTAGTAGGGATGCACAATATATACACTGTAAAAAAAATTATGTCTCCAATTGAAAATTTTCTACATCTTAATTTTTTAGTTGGCCGAATTGAAATTCTGTGAATTGATGCAATTTATTTGACAGAAATTCCGTTAACCAACTGAAAAATGTAGATGTGATCAGTCACTAGAAAATGTTCAATTGGAGACCTGAATGTTTTTTCAGTGTAATGGTACCATATTGTTCATTCGACAAATAGGAAAACAGCTTATAAATCATACTAAACGTGTACAGGTTTGGCTATAATTTTGAGGTTTTTTAAGAATTACGTAAAATCAATGGAAGTCTATGCAATGTCCTCACTAATATAGTCAAACAAACAGGTGTGTGTGTGTGTGTGTGTTTGTGTATATGTGTATATTATCTTTTGTGTTCTTCAAACAACCTTTGCCCTTTGACGGTCTACAAAACCTCTAAAGAAGACACACTCTGATTTTCTGGTTCTCCTTCATTCTTCGTTCCAACCTTCCATGCACTATTTCCACTTTACCTATCATTCCCTCCCTCTGTAGTTCCTGTCGTAGGGTAGTTGACGCCCTGCGTTTCAACCTGACCTGAGACTGACCCAGGCCAGGGGCCGTTAGCAAGCCCGCACTCATTAGGCTGCATTTGGCGTCATTAAGCTGATTTGTCTTTGCTGATCACTTTTCAAGATAGCACTTAAAGTGCCTGGCTGTTATTCTTAAAAGGGCTCCAGACTACCCCTCCTAAACTTTACAGTGTGAAGGGTTATAAACCCAAACGGGTGTGAGCCGTTACGTGGAGCGGTCGTGGGTTCGCGACCTCACCAAAACAAGCACAGGTCTGTCTCAGCTGCACTGATTGAATGGTAGCATATCATAAAGGGATGAAGGATTTTGGTCGCTGTCCTGAAAATAAACGTCAAAGTGCAAGAATTTTATCGAATGGAAAATGCAACCAAAGACATCCTCAGTTTTGCCAACAGCATGTTTTGTCGCTCAGTTTTTTATGTAGCTTTTCCATGATGTTGTTGTACCACTGTGTTGTTGGTGCCTTGAGGTCTTGAATGCCCGGTTTATGTGACTAGGGTCAAGCGGTCATTCTTAACAGAGGCTCAGGCTAGTTCACAGGCATAATGTGGATTCCATAACATCTGGCAACCGTAAAGTGACATGGCCGCCTAGACCTTTGGTCTTAATAGGGATGAGGAGGGTCCCTCTAAATGTATGACCATCATCTCAATGTCATACAAGCATTGTATGTAATACAATTTAACACTTTGTATGTGCAAGGGATTATCAAAGCACAAATCACAAGGGGAATCTGTAGACCATTTGAGGGAAAAGAAAAGCATAGAGTAATACAATACATGTATTTTTATCAGAAATAAAAACAAAATGTACATTTAATAAACACAAAAGTTGTTGTAAAGTACTGTGAAGATGAGAAGAGTCAGATTAGGGCGACTGTTCTCAGTTCTAGTGAGAGTTTTGATGGCACTTTCGACAGATGCTTCATGAAAACTGCATTTTGGGCCTAGTGTATGTACTAACATCTTCCTCTTTCCATTCTCACTTCTTATTCATCTCAGTTTTGTGTCTTTTCACCCCTCTGAACATTGCGCTTGTACAGAACTAGAGTCAGATCGGGCTTTCAGATGCGGCCCGGCCGATAAGGTAGTGAGAAAGGAAATGTGCTGGCTTTCTCAGATGGGTCCTAGCTTACCCGGGCGTTCACAGTTAGCGACTGGGGTTTAAAGGTTAAAGAAAGATAAACAAAACAGAGCCCCCTATCACCACTTGTGTATGCGGGCAACATGTCCCACCAGGGATAGTGAGGCTACATTTTATACAATGATGTGGGTCTTGGAGCTATGAGGAAAAAGGGGAGAAATAAACTTGGGAAGTTAATACACAAAGCAAGAGAAAAGAAAGCCTAGCCCCCCAGCTAGCACCAAGACCTCTTGGCGGGCAACTTAGCCTGCTGAGAAATAGAAAGAAGAACACAGGAAAAAGAGGGGGAAAGAAAGTGAAAGAGAAAAAGAAGTCAAGAACTATCATCTCTCACTCTTTGTCTGTTGGGTTGATCCCTTTTCAGATGAAAACGTGCCACTTTTCAGTCAGTCTGGGTTATGTTAAATAAGGAACATTAGCCAAAGCAATCCTGTTAACAGCATCGGTATTGAAAAAGAGGGGAAGACAATCTTCTTAAGTGATTAATCTCCATGAGAAAGTGCCGTCTTTGAAGAGAATCATCCACCTTAAAATTTCAGCTGATCTGTCTGCATCCCATCCGTCCTCAGATATCTGCAGTTTATCCCTCAAAGAGCGTTATGCGTTTCTTTCTGGCTACCAAAGCAAACATCTCTGTCAACTGAGGATGTAACATAAAAACTGATGCGCTATAATTCTTCAGTGACCCATTTTAATTTGTAAGGACTGAGCTTCCACCAGCATGAGATTAGGAATTGACTGCAAAATACCTAATACCTTTAGAAATAAAGGGGTGGTTGCATGTGATTTTACTTTTTTAACTTTAGTTAGTGTGTAATGTTGCTGCTTGAGCATAAACATCTGCAAAGTTACTGCGCTGAAAGTTCAATGCAAACAGACAGAGATAATTTTAAAGTTATGGCATTTTATTGCCTACAAAAACGGCCGGTTTGGACTACAACAAGCTTCTTCCTGGATTGGTGACATCCTAAACCCTTGCTAGTCACCGCAGATGTGACTTCTGCCCGTAATGGTAAGGGGCGTGGCGTTTCTGGACCACCTGTGCTTTGCACTTCAGCCAATAAAAATACACAAAACTACATTTGGCCATCTAATCAAAGACCATTGCGTTTTTCAGAGGGATGGGCTTCACAGAAGCAGGAAGCAAACGAGCCGTGCAAAGGACAGTGGAGACAGCGGTGTGGAATAAAGATAAAATATAAGAAAAATACGGCATAAAAAAAAAAAAGTATTAAGAAATGTTGTACTGCACCCCATAAACACAACTAAGCCTAGAAAAAAACATGGAACCACCTCTATAAAAGTTGCTATATAAACATAGTTATTAAACGGGTGCAATTTTATTTTTTTATTTTTTTATCCGTGCCCTGTCAAAAGTCACACAGAAGAAGCTAGCTTTCAGGATTTAGGGCCTTGCACACGTTCTCTCTCCTCCCTTTTCCATTTCTCCTCCTTTTCTCTTCCTCTTTCTGTTGAATAACGTTGAATGATGATCGTTTGTGGGTGTCTGAAGTAGGATGTAATGAGGGGGTGAGGTGAGAAAAGCAAACAGATTTGCTAAGGCTTCACCTCATTAGCTGAACAAGTGTGTGTGCGCATGCATTTTCTTTACGTGAACATGCGAGTGTGTCTATTTGTAAAGCAAAAGGTCCCACTTGAGTTCCACTCAAGCCATGAGGTTCTCGTTAGCTTAGCGTTAACGCAGCATTTGCCTTCAGCACAAATAAAACTTGCCTGAATGCTCAAAGAACGGCTTAGTTAGTCAAGACACTTTTTGCACTTTGAAGATTAACAAATCACTTTTGCTATCACTATTTTTGCTGTTATCTGACCACACCTAAAGCACATCGTTCACGCGGCTAACTAGCTTAGCCTAGCAGAAGACCACAATTATGGTCTTCTGTGGATTTATAAAACTGGAAATGAGCTATTTAGAACATGCATTTACTAATAAAATAGGACTTTCAAAAAATCTGTAAAAGACAAGCTATGTGCCATTTTGAGTCTTTGTGTGCAAGAAATCTTTAAAAATGTGTGTGTGTGTTTGTGTGTGTGTGTCTGTGTGTAATTAGTGGTTTTCTGAGGCAAAGGGGGGAACAGACGGCGGGTTTATGGGCTGAAATTCTCTCAGCTATAACTACCTCTAATGAGCTCCACTGCATTGCCCTCCGCCACTTACACAGAGGTTAGAGAAAACAGAGAGGGAGCGACAAAGAGAGAGAGATAGAATGAAAGATCGAGCGAGATCAGCAAATAGGTGCAGAAAGACTTGCAAAGGTCTTCCTTTTCACAAGCTCTGTGTGTTCTGTGTGTGTTTATGTGGCAGTGCGCAGCCTTGTGGTTTTGTGTGGGCGGAATTTGTTTTCTTTTTTTACTGAACTATAATGTACGTGCTTCAGTGTCAAGCTTCAGGCTGTCTTCCTTCCCTTCAACTTCAGATATACTGCCCCCCCCCCCCCCCCCCCCCCCCCACATAAAACATGCACAGAATAAGTAAAATTGTATGTGTTTTGCAATTTGGGTGGCTGTGCTTTTGAACTAACTAACTTACTCTGTTTCTTTTTCTCTTTCATGTTTCTGGACCTGCTGTCTACAATTTCTAGGTAAGTGTCTTTTTTTCTGAAATACACGATTTAGAAAGTTGTGAATCAGGAGATGCATGTGGGTGTGTGTTAGACCTAAGCAAGGGAGGATCTGGGTAAAATGGTTTTGTGGTAGCGGCTTTTGCACTGCACACACACATGCACACGCGCACACACATGAACTTAGAAAATGTAGTGAAACTGCAACGTAGGCCAGCGTGGCTTTAAGATAGACCGAGACACACACCACACTGACTGCTGCCGCAACCGAGAGGGTTTACCACCCGACTCTAACACACAGTCTTATCGGAAAGGTACACAGCAGGCAGACACCTTTCTATGGTTTTGTTTTTTGAAATCTTTGTGGGAAAACCAAACCTAAAAAACTAGATGATGAGATCCAAATTCAAAGTTTGGGTAAAATTATAGGGTGACTGTAAGAAAATATATTTTAAAGGAATTTTCAGAGTTCAAGTTAAGCGCTGTTGTCAGCATTTGTGTCTTGATGTGAATTACCACAGAGCATAATTAACTTGTGCTTTCACATTGTCTGAAAGTTATATCCAACTTATTTATTTTTTTACCATGTTGCTCAACCAACAAGAATTGCATTGATAAATAATAATAATATTTAAATGTAAATAATAATGTAAATATGTAAAAATAATAATATAATGATGATGATGATTACTACAATAACATTAACATTTAATATAATAGTATTATTTAAATTATTAAATAAAATATTAAGTAATATTATTTATTATAATAATTGAATTTTTTTAATGTAATATTTTAGGAAGAACATATGTTGACTTTTATGACCCTCCAGAACGCTGGTTTACCTCCATATTTTAGAATTTGTGATTGTGTAATTGTGGGATGTCAAAATAATAATTTGTGGTAATAACCGTATGCCATAAATGCTGTTGCCATAGCCTAACTTGAACCACTACATTCCGTTAAAGGTCAAATTGATCTGTAAGGTTTACGTAGGGCAGAATTGAAAGGGAAGTGAGTATCTTTGTGTGCACAGTATCACATGCCTTCAAAAATCATTCTGCTGAGCATTTTCATCAAAAAGCCGGGCTAAAACATGAGCAATGGAGGGGGGAGTGAACACACTAAGTGGACATCTGATAAGGCCATGGGGCTAATGTGTGGGGCTAAATCATGTGAATCATCATGTAGGTCAGGAAGAGCCGGAAAACTCTTACTACACAATCGCTTTCTCTCTATCCTTTTGACTCTTCATCACCATTCAGAAAGTGTACAGTGGAGCTGACTTCTGTTGTGATGGTGATGCGAGGAATGTCAAGGAATAAAAAAAGAGCTGACGGTAGTTTGTGGAGGAGTTTGTGTGTGTGTGAAGGAGGGTAGGCACACCCTTGCGGGTTTCTGTATCTCTCAGCTCTCATTAAACTTTAATGGCTTCCTCTCCTGGCTGGCACGAGGCTCCACTTTTCACTCAGCGAGCAGGAAAAAAGCCTGAAAGAGCGAGCGAGTGAGAGAGATGCGAGTGTGCATACTGAGCAGGTAGATCAGAGCGAAGGACAGGAAGGACTAATGCTGACAGTCTCAGCACAGCTCAGCGAGACACATGCTGGTGTCTGGCTGCGGAGAGCAGCGTCTGCTTCTGCAGAGCGAGACACCGCCGATTCAGCTGTGGCGACGGTTTTCATATAGTTTTGAACTTTCAGCAGGAATGCATGCAGCTACGCTCAAATCGTAAATGTCATTCAAGGCTGCACAGGTTAGCAAGTGCTTTGAAGGTTCAAATCTGATTCTCACAATGTCTCGATCAGTATTCATTTGTTTTCTCTTTAAAGCTGAGGTGTGTGTTCGAGCATTGGCCTTGTAGTCATTGATTTAGGTTCAAATTCTATCTTCCGGTTTGTATTTCCACAGCATGAAGGTAAGATCTTACGGATTTATGAATGAGATGCTTTTTTTTTTTAAATCTTCCCCGTCTGCTGACATTAGTTATGACATCTGTTTCAAACATTACAATGGCCATGATAACTTTTGTTAAAGTAAATCCACTTCACCAGCTAATTACTCTTCGACAGCGATGCCATAGAAATACAGAGCTACCGCAAAAACAGAAGTCCAAACCCCTCACCCTTAAGAGAAAAAAGACCTCACTGTCCTTTTCTCATAAAGAAAGCCATGCTGCTGTGATTCCATGTTTAAAGCAGAACTTTACAAGCCGTCTTGGCTGATAGCGTCACCTGAAGGACCTACAGTTTTCTTCTTATATCCTCTCCGGCCAGTCATTCTGTTTAAAGAGAGAGAGGAATGTGGGGAAAAGAGGGATAAAAAAGAGGGAGAGAAGAATGGAGCTCTGTGTTCCTGGTTAGCGGCGACCATAACTGAAGTGAACTGAGACCAGAAAAACTGTGCCTGTCACTTTAAGAGCCAAAACAGGCTTGTCTGCAGTAACTCTGCAGAGAGAGAAAGAGAAGATGGAACATCTGTAGTCTGGGCCTGTAGCCTTCTGGCTAGACTGCTGAAACTTATTGACTTCCTGTATGAGAGAGAGAGAGAGAGACAGAGAGGTAATATTGGCTTTATTCCATGCCCTTTTCTTCAATGACCTTGCATGCAAATTACATAGAGACCTTCATAAGTGAAAATTTGACCAGCAAGAGACAATTTTACATTGTTAGAAACACTTTATTTGAATATACTTCACATGAGATTGAGCCTGATTTAATGAAGTTGTGTTCACAGCTGTGTGAAGCCAATATTGCATATATTAAATGCAGACCCCCCCCCCATTTCTGTCTTACATGTTCATGTTTACATACAAATACATAAACACCTAACAAATACATAAAAGCTAACAAATACATAAACACCTAACACACATAGTCCCATATATTGTTGTTTAAAACGTTATTAAAGCCACAATTTGTAATTTTTTTTCAAAGGCTTAGCTTGATGATGCCTTGATTTCGCAAAGCTTTTATATTTCGCATATGACTGTTTCTGCTCTTCCCGGTCATGCGTATGTGGGGTAACGCAGCGCTGTTTTATCATTTAAGATTCATTTGAGGGCATTGAAAGTTGTTATAATGCTACTCTTTGCATACACTTGGCGGCTACTATAAGACACTTATTCACATTGCAGTGAGCTAGATAGATATTAGGCATGGTAAATGAGGAAGAAAACGAGATTTAAACAATAAGAGAAACTCTGCTGAGCTATATAACAATGATCCGTTTTCTGTTGATGACTGTATCCAAACAGTTGCTCACATTTCGAATAGAACACACAATATATTAAAGCATAATTGATGTTTCCATGGTTTCTACAAAATGAAACACAATCGAAGGTTAAACTTGAGGGTAACGCGGGTATGATGTCATTGATAGGCGTCCTGGTTAAAATTGCTTGTTTCTCTGGATTTATACATTCTTGGAAACATTTGGGATAATCACACAAGTCAATAAAATATATAACATTGCTCTAGTGGTTTTTGGATATTTTAATCCAAATATCTTACATATTGTACCTTTAAACGCATTTTTGAAAAAGGCCCGATAAGGTTTTTGACTGAAACATCATTTAATAAAGTTTTGCAGCATACCACGTGATATATTTCTAAAATATATCTTGCACTTATTATTATTAAAACACATATATATTATTGTGTTATTGTTATTCTTTTTTTTTTTTTACAAATCATTTTACATTTTAATAGCATTTTCTAAATGTCTGGGGATATTTTTCTGAACTCATACATGCAAACGTACTCACATCCACCCTTGCAGGCAGTGTCAGGGCTTTAAACTAATGCATCATGGTGATTTCTAACAGATCCTTGTAACCTTTGCATAATCCACCATGCCGCTTTTCATTGAATAAACAACCTCCATTAAGTAACTTGTTGACGAATCAGCGCTCTCATCACTCTCAAGTGCGCATTGTGAGTTGTTGTCTTGAGCATGTGTCCAATGAGATAATTAGACCCGATTGCTCAGTGTTTATTCAGGGACTCCACAGAGAATGACTAAGTTGTCAGGAGCTGTTTTGTCATGGATGCGTACACACATACACATTGATTTAGTCGTACTGACCCAGCTGACTGCTAAACGGATCTGATGTTGTGTAAGGGGCCGTTCATATACAATCTGAGCCCTTTCACTTGTACAGAGCTTCAACGGTGCATATGAGCATGGCTTATTACTGCTCAACCCAGCTCAGTCTATAAAATGTATGTTAAAAAAGGCTGTACACATGCTGTAGGCTCACACAGTTAAATGGTGGGGAGGGGTGCGCTTGTTTGAAGCATGTGCAGTATGAAGACATGTGGAGCGTAAAGGGCAGAGAAGTCTGGCATTACCCACAATCCCCCACACTCCACACTCACCCCCACCTGAGCGCCACCTGCTCATCTGTCTGTCCTCGCGCTGCAGTCAAAATGCGCAGAGACCCCCCACCGCATGGCTGGCATTTGCTCTCTCCCACACACACAAATGCACTGTCCTCCTCCTCGGCAGTCACAACACATTGTGACCCCCTGCCCCTCCCCTGGCATGGGGATGTACACACACACACACATACACACACATACACATACACACACATACACATACAAAGTGAGAAAAGTGCATACTCGACCTTTTCTGTCTCTGAGCCAAATTAAGTCAAATGAAAGCCAAATGCATTTTTAACAGTTATTGAGAATAACTTTCTGATCTGAGCGTTCTCTTAGCATGAAAGTCTATTCCTTGATGGAGCACCCACTTTCATATTTTAGAGAATGTGAGTAAATTATAACAGTACACAAATGTCTAGACTGTCCATAAGGCAAATTATTAAATATATTGTATTTACATAAACATATGTTTGATTGGCTATCTAAATATATTTATAGTTAAATTAACTTTTGCGGTGCTTGAAGTATTTTGATGTGTGCTTTTTGCTTAATGTCAATTTTATCAGTAACCATATGTATCGTTTTTTTTCCCCTCGTCACGTAACCCCAGCTTGTTTCCAACATTAAAGTAACAAAGTCAGAAAACATCCCTTTAAAACGAAGGCCAAGTTAATTGAAATGCTGTTTACCGAGAGAGGGGCGACTCTGTTAAAGAGTAAAGAACCCATCAGGAAAGCTTTACAGGCTCTTATCCTTTCACATCCTACTTTAAACAGGAAATGGCTTAGACAAAATGGCTTGATGTTTCTCTCGCTTCCATATTGGGTGTTGATAAATGTTTCCCTTTTTCTGCTGATCGCAGGTCAGTTTGTCCCAGAAGAATGTTTGATGTGATGTAAGTGAATGAATGGAAAAATAAAAACAGCAATGAGCGCACAAACAAAAACAAAAAGTGTCGTGACATAGCAGGTCAATTTTACGCACATCAAATCATTATTCCAAAGCTGACGTGTGATTGAAAGGTGTTAAATCATGTATAATATCAATACAAAGCATTCAAATTGAGAACGGCCTTGGTTTGTAGAGCTCTAGCACGAGTTCAGGCTGAGTGAGTGGCGTCTTTGGGAGCAGATGCAAAAGAATGAGCTCATTGTTTATGGTTGAAACCTGGTGCAAATCTTCCCCCTAAAACGCTCACAGCTGCCCAACTGCTGTTCAGAGAACTGCTGGCACAAGAACGCTCCATCCAACGCCTTGCGAGATTAAGATGTCTGCCATCAGGGCACAGGCAATCTTTTGCACTATAGCATGTGGTCATGTAGGGCATAGCTTTGGCTGGTTGACTTCAGCAGCAGTGTGCTCATTTGTTTGCTTTTGTTGGGTTAGACTCCAGGGCTTTGTTCACACTGCAGATAAATCAGATTTGGGTTTCAAATCCGATCTTTAGTGCTGACTGCCCGCTCATATTGTAAGTGATGAAATCTGATCGGTTTGTTCTGTGCGCTCAGTATATTTCTATAATAGCGATGTTATCATCATTGGTTTCTGCCATTAGACAGTTTACATTTGAAAATCAGGTTTCAAACTACATATGAATGTGATTTTTCAATTGGGTTTGTAAACTTTATATTAATATTTTCAGTATTTGTTTTAGTGACTTAGCTTTGTGTTGTATTCAGGTTTTTTTTTACTTATATTTTATAGCTTTGTTTTTTATTTCAGTTGTTTGAACTTATTTTAGTTAGTTTGCAAGGCAACATTTCTTTTTTAAAGTTTTTCCCATGCAGTATTTGCATTTTATTTTAGTTCAGCTTTCAATACCGAGAACGATTTTTAGTAGTTTTTGATTTCGTTTGTGATAAAAACTCCAGGGTTTTGTTGCAGGCTAGACTTTAAACAACGGGACAGATTTAAGTCTGGATATTTGTGCAAAGTTTTCTGGTTTTATGTGCAGACTATGTGAGCTACCAAAAAAACACACCACAGAGACCAAAACATCCTGCTGAACAAGGTTATTAAAATGCGGCCCTGCAGGTGAAAATGCATACATTTGAATTCTTTGAATTGCAAAGATTACATGTACGATGACGGCTGAAAGAGAGGAGAGAAAGAATGTTAACTTTAATTAGACAACTACCGATAACAGGGCGTACCCGGAGCTCCTTCCCCTTTACTCTGAATTAGAACGCCATTGACATTGTAGCTAATTCAATCATGGTTTCAATCTTTATTGAGAACAAACTCAACCGTTTCAATCTGTAGAAGTCCTGCAGATTCTGGTTATGGTTAGGTACAGCTTTGCATGTACATTCACAGGAGCTCAAAAGGTGGATATTGTAAAAAATAACTTTTTGAAAAGTTCTTGTCTTGTAAATCTTAAGACGAGTTGAATTGCGACTTCCTTCCATTTTGTGCCTTATTTTATTTCAACCTCCCCACCTCTTCTGTTCCTTTCCACCATCTCTTTTCCTGGTGTGGAAAACGCTCTCTCTGAGCCAAGATACAGGCGATGAGAACAGCAGGAAACACGCCCCTCTCGCTTGGTCGGAGACCGCGAACACTGTCCCACTCAGAGGAAGGGAGAAAGTGAGGATATGAGAGTGTCCGAGAGTGGAAGAGACAGGGGAACCTTAGGGGAGGCATGTCAGTGGAAAATCCTGGGTCTTGCCAACTCACGCTGGTACATCCTACTCCTCATCCACACACCCCCAACCCCGCTGTAACTTCCCCCTTCTCTCTCTCTCTCTCTCTCTCTCTCTCTCTCTCTCTCTCTCTCTCTCTCTCCTCTCTCTCTCTCTCTCTCTCTCTCTCTCTCTCTCTCTCTCTCTCTCTCTCTCTCTCTGCTGAGAGGTAGCTACTGCTTTCCGATTTTTTTCTCACTCAGGATTTTACTGAGCACAAACTGCATCACAGGCTGACTGGGGAAATATAAAAGCGGAAGCCTCGGCCCAGCCAAGGAACGCACTCTTGAGTCAATGTGGAAAATTATGCAAAGCTTCTTTTCCCCCCTCAAATGCTTTCCTTATGCATGATTGTGAATGGCAGTTTAAGTTGCTAAAAGCCTTTCTGTCATTGAAAAGTTGTGATTGTGTCACTTTGAGAAGCCCTTCTGAATCAGAACGAATGGGAAAGATCATAGCTACATTAATTATACTACTTGTCTATCATTTCCATACATTTCCTGATGATGCGCATCAAAAACATTTTTGTCTTTGCGCTGAGTATGTTGCACTTTTTTGTCCTCCTGAATAAAAGCACTTTGCAAGAAATATTATACGATCATGCGTGCGAGCATCTACTCTCATTGGAAATGGTTATCTTTTTTACGGATTTACTGACTTTTCACTGCTTTATTTGCTGATCTTTTATTACACTTTTATTAGAGAGTGAACTAAATATGTTATTCTGTATTCGGTATCTATATATATATATATTATATATATTATAAATAATATTAAAAACAAGACAAGACAAAACAAGATGGCACAGAGAAGGGTTTGTGGTGAGTAAAGCTACACTAATTTTGTAACTACACTAGTTTTGTAATGTAGCTGTGGACTTGGACCAGTAATACAACGGTTAGAAATCTCACACGCACGCTCTCAAATCTCTTAGAATGCGGAAGTTAATATGAAGAAGCCAGCGAGTCAATTGACTGTATTGGTATTTTTAAGCTTCTTAACGCTATGTGACCTTTCACCTTGTTGTCTATGGATTGAACTTAACCTCAAACACTCAACACACTCTTGCTAAGGACGGATAAATACACTCTACCATGTCTGCATGCAGACTTAAGGATATAGGCAATGTTGCAAGACTAGGCCTTTTTTAAAGCTAGCCATCAAATGCATCTGTCAGATCCAGAAAGAACAATGTGTTTCATTGGGAAAGCCTTTGGAAATGTATTAGGCCTACCTCTCGACATCCGTCAACTTTTCCATCTGCGGGCTAAACGCTTATGTAACCAAGACAAATATCCATTTTTGTGGGTTTTGTCATTGAAAGTTGGTTTGAAACAAAAAAGGGCAGTTTTCTGGTTGAATGCACGCTCAAAATTGTGTTAGCATTCAGGAAGGTTAACCGCACTGTTCAAACTGAATTTACACCCTCGTGTGGCGTCAGTGATTTCATCTTTTATATCCCTTATATTTCTTGCGCACGCTCTCGTTTTCATGCGCAACCTCATCATACAAATATTAACGATCCCCAGGAGTTTGGGAATGACGTCTGTGTTCGGAACTGTATCCTTTAGAACTGGCTGAGCTGAACGAGAAAGTGAAAAACACGAGAGAGAGAGAGAGAGAGAGAGAGAGAGAGAGAGAGAGAGAGAGAGAGAGAGAGAGAGAGAGAGAGAGAGAGAAATAACAGGACTGGATGATAGATTTGATTTGGTTCTGTTTGTAGAGCTGGAGTTTGGCTTAGGCAGACTGTTATGTCGGTTTCCATGGAGAAAAACACTCGCTCTGCCAGACACTGAAGAGTACAAGAACGAAAGAAGCAAACGGAGAGAGAAGGGGAGCAAAAGAAAACGCAAGTCGGAAAAAAAGACAAAAGTCTATCCAAGAATTTCTAGGGTGTGGAGACGGACAGTGTATCTCGCAGTACTGAATGATGAATAATGTGCAGACGCACAGTCTCGCGCGTATTCTTCTTTTTCTGACGCCCCCCAAAATATGCTAAAATGAAATGTTAATGAAACAAGATAAAAGGATAGGAAAGCTTCTTTTCCTCTTCTCTCCCCTCCGCCGTTTCTCTTCTGCTCCTCTCTCATGATGCATATGCTCTGCGTATGACACGCTATCTGTCTCTTTTATGAGGTGAGTTACAACTCGCTCCTGTCTGTCTTCATGAATGAGGGATGAGACCCATTAGGAGAGGCAGAAAGAGAGAGAAAAGGAGAGATAGAGCTCTGAGAAGGATGATTGATGCTTTGAGTTTTATTCGACAGATTGAACTGAGGCAAAGGTCAACTTTTAAAGAGAGCAAGGCTCTAGAACCCAAGGCACTTTCATAATTACTGTGTGTTTTTAGTGTGTGTGTGCGCGCGCTCGTGTGTGTATGTGTGTGAGAAAGAGAGAGAGAGTCACTCGTCTCCTAGAGTAGGAAATTAGTTTTAGTGTAGGTTTTTTAATTTAAGGGGGACTTGGGAGGGTGGATGTGAACATTTGGGCATGTTTGGATGGAAGAGCTTTGCGATGTATCAGATATTCATCAGATATGCTTGCAATCTAAAATTAAGCATTTTTGTGTAAATCATGATGATTTGAATGTTCCTAAAGACTTTTCTAGTGACATTTGAGTTCCAGAGGGTTAAGAAAGAGATGTTTTAATACTTTTCATTTATAAATCTGTTAAATCTGAATTCTAAATCAATCCATTGAAAAGGTTGATTTGAACTGATTCATGAAATACATGAAATGAATCAATTCAAATTAGCCATTTTAATTCATTGAATCTGAACTCAACGATTCCATGATTCACTTGCATCATCACTTACACTTTTTGAATGCAAAGTTTTTTATATATGAAAATGTTTTGCTTTATTGTATTATAAATGAAAATGATTAAATACCGTTTTCCTTCTATGTGTACCGTATAGGTGTATACCCAGATGTAGTAGGTGGGTGGGTGCGGATTGGTGATTTTGTAAGGGTGTCTTTTTTATTTCACAGTCACAGTCTAAGGTTTCGTTCTGCTTCACTGAAGACTTTCGAAAGGCAGATTTACATTAAACAAATACGCAGACACGCAGATGTACAGTTGGACACGCCTCGGTACTTCAGAGAGAGACTGAGCAAGAAAGAAAGGCTTTTTTCTGCTTGGGTTTGTGAACGAGGGAAAGGAATTTCCAGCTTCGTGTCTGTACGTGCACGTCCGCTATCAGATTATCGTCTCAAGGTTCAGGTGTGCTCAGGTATGCAACAGCCCTGCATTGGACTTGAGCAATGCCAACATGATCATGCCCACCTTCAGAGGCAGGTGCACACAAACAAATACGCAGCAGACAAGCTCGCACTCATCTACGAGGCTGGCACTCCCTTTAACTACACTGCTGGAGCAAACAGGGCACAAATCTCCTGACACACAGACATAAGCACACACAAGGCCGCTTTTTTGATTGGCGCTGTGTTGGGAATTGCTATAGTAACGTCAGTGGCACGGTAGAGCTGGCAGGGTTTTGTTTGCTCGGACGCATGGGAGAATTTCTCTCGCCTGGACCCTTATGTTTTGGTCAGTGGATTAAGATCACATTTCGGATAACTTCGCCATTTTTGGCTTTGCTTCGAAGTTTCGTCTAGTGAATGTTTGTGTGTGCGTGATAGTTTAGTCTGCAAAAGAGGTGTGGAAAATATCTTCTTCAGATCAGTGAGGAGCCTTTGTTCAGCGATTCTAAAGAAACATCTCTGAATCTAGGTTAACATTTTTAGCAAATCTGCCCACATAACTTTGTAGTGACAGAAACATTTCGTAATTCATCTGCCTATGCCGAAACGTAAAATGCAAACGTAACAAAACAGCAGCCAATCAGAACATTGCTTGATTGCTTAAAAAATATAGCCTGACATGGTCATACTCAATTCTAGTCAGAATATGAGTCTGGTACTGCTCCATTGGGCTGTGATTATGGGGCGTGTTTCAACCGAACCAGGAAAGACATCAATTGGATAAACCTACAACCAATCAGAGCAATGAAGCAACGCATTACGTTAGTTGTCAAATGTCAACAGAACTCACCTGCACTGTGTTGCCAAGTCCGTGTTTTTTTCCGCGGGTTGTTTTCCATGTCCGCTTGTTGAAGCGACTGTGATATATAGACCCATGAGTGCGAATTTTAGCAGGCAACCTTGCCAAAATAACACACATTTTACTCCCCCAAATGCCTTTTTTTTTTCGAGGAACCCCCTGAGAATATATTGTTTAGGGCTAGTAGTTGGCTGGTTTTGTTGTAAAAAAAATGTTTATAATGTTTGTTATTTGCACGCGTGCTGGAATAAACGATCTTTGCCAGTGTTGTAAAAAAAAATGAATTTAAGGATACACAGAGTACTTACCCAACATGATCATCATTTCTGAGAGAAATAGTGAAGGCGAATGCATATACAAACAAGCTCTCCCGTTTAAGATTTGAATATAAAGTGCCTTTGATGACGTGCATGATTACGTTACTGTTTATAATCTGTCCGTCATCGTCTAAAGCCCGCCCTGATGATTTCATTGGTCTGAACAGTTTCTGTTCGGGCATAATCACTCATCTATGGATTGAGTCCAGACCGTACCACCCAAGCTCAAATGTTGTGGGCGGGGCTGAGTTCGGCTGGCATCCAGGAGATAAACAATATATTATTTAAAACATTTTTTACATTGTTGCAGCACCTCTCTTCCCAGTCTGTCAGTAACTCTCTGTTTATTCTCAATGAAGCCCCTCCTTCAAAAAGCGCAACAAGCTCTGATTGGTCGGCTGGAGCTGTGTGCTGTGATTGGTCACTTACAGCATGTTTTGGAAATGTCTCATCCATTTTCATAACTGAGTGTTTTGACACACTACTACTTTTTTTGCATATGCCTTGGGTGGGAATTATTTAAATGAGGAATATTGTGGTGTGTACAATCGAACCGGTTCGGGGAGTTCAGGGACTTCAGAAACAGTGCTTACTGATATAGAGAGCAATGGAATGGACATTGTGCTTAGTAACTTGTAAAAGAGCATAAAAAGTTCCTCTGTAATATACAGTTATGCAGATACAGTTCTGACCAATGAGATTTCTTTATGGGTGGGGCTACCCAGCACAATACCAAACAACGACAAAACATCTTATTCCTTGTCGAAGTCACAGTTACGAGTTTACATGCAAAACATTAATTGTATTTTTACTATGGCGTATCTAGTCAGGATGCAGTATAATATGGATCAGCGTATGTTAAAGTGCTTCATAACTTTTCATCCCACTTTCTGGTGTATATTCTTCCTTACTTCAGCTTCAGAATATTTCATGTATACGTAGCAATTCATGCAACTCGAGGCAAATGAAGCGATCAAAGTTTCTTGCGCTTTTAAGCAGACTGTGTTCATGGAATGCGAGTGTGGAAGGAGTGAATGAATAACTGAAATGTGTTTTCTGATAGGGGTGAGGACGAGGTCAGCGCTTCCTTATTCTGTGCCGTTATAGTGTCAGACAGACTTTCCTGCATTGACACATTCTTCAGTGGAATTGCTCTTTCTGCCACTGCTGTTGGTACACACACACACACACACACACACACATACACTCACACACACACACACACACACAAAATGAAGAAAGCAAGATTGTTCTCGCTGAGGAAATAGTCATCCTGTCTGTGCGCTAAACGGTTAGTGAGAAACGTGTGTCTTCAGAATTACGGTACGATGGCAGGTTTAATTGACCCACACAAGGTTTGTCCTAGACATCATTAACCAGGTCAGACTTGGGTGTGAAATGAGCAGACTTAAGCCGCCAGCACATCTGTAATCGAAATAATGTGCATGAGTAAATATTACCAATCTAATTATGTCAATCTTAATCATGATGACTTGTCAGCAATGTAAACACAACACTTGATTGTTGGTGTAATATTTTTCTAAGATCGGTGCCTATTATAAAAACCAAGCCTGTCAAACCCGAACCATAATGACAACTTACTACCTGCTAAAAAGGATTTCTAACTATGTGGCTTCCTTTTGGCCCTCACATTTGCCTACATAAAACATGTACATTCACTGTCTATAACCTGTGTTAAACATGAGGTCAAACAGAACCACCCAGACCGAGATATTTTCTCTCGCTTTCTCTCGCTCTTACTCTTTCAGTCTGTCTGAACATGTTTGCAGTAAATTGTCTCTCCCCTCCGGCAGTCACATAAAACCAATCCTTTTTAATTAAGACCAACTCCAGTGAGAAAAGTGCCAAGCTTTTTTCCCTTTACTATTTTTTTCTCTCTTTTTTTAACCACAACATCCTGTCTTTTTACCCCTCTCTTTTTCTCCTCCTGCTTCTTTTTTTCCCATTGCTGTTCTTTCTTTAACACCTCCCCTCATCAAGGAGGAGAACATTAGTGTCTGTCTCTCACCCTTCATGTTTGTTTTGATACAGACCAGATGGAATCAGGATCTTCTGTGACCCCCGGCCCACTCGGCACTAGCTTTTTCTTTATATCTCTTCGCTTTCCCCCCTCCTCTACTTTTCTTTTTCTGTTAGCCAAGTCGTGAGTGTAGATTGGGTTATGAATGGTAGCAACCATTCAAACGTAAGAGATGTGCCTATCAAACTTAAGAGAATCTTCAATCATATCTGCTAATATTTCTGGTGGTCACAGTTTTGACCGAATCAAATATATTTTCATTTACAAAATAAAAGCATTTCTCTATTTGAACGATCCTGGCATTTAAAAAACACATTTATTATGGAAAAAAGGCAAGTTAATATGAATAAAATGCAATCCATTTATTTGCTTTGTCAATAACACAGAATATATATATGTGTGTGTGTGTGTGTGTGTGTGTGTGTGTGTGTGTGTGTGTGTGTGTGTGTGTGTGTGTGTGTGTGTGTGTGTGTGTGTGTGTGTGTGTGTGTGTGTGTGTGTGTGTGTGTGATTTAAAAATTTCTGTTTACTTTTATTTTATTTTATTTATTTATGTATTCAACATATTCTCATTTACTCGCAAAGGGCACCAAAACATTAAAGATATCCTGGGAATCAAGGAGGACAGTTGAACTCCACATGCCCCCTCTGGCTTGCCCTGACCTGGCTTTGGCGAGCAGTTGTCCCCCTCTCCGCGTGCAGTTTATAGCGGTCTTGCTTTCTTCAGCCTGATTAGGGTTGGGGGGGGGGGGGGGGGGGGGCACAACAACCGGAATGATGGCTGTAAACTTCAGACTGTTTACGACTCAGGACTGGTCACTCACCTCTGAGTGAACCCACCTAAACAGAGAGCGAGAGAGCGTTCGACCCCAACTTCACCCCCGGTTTTTTACAGGCCCTGTTTTTTACAGCCCTCATAGGCCCTTTGCACTCATCCCTCACACCCCATAGTTGTTGTTCCCCCTCTCCTTTTACCACTTTATTTCAGTTTTCACTGTTTATCAGTTTAACACCTGGTCCTTCCATCAGCGCTGTGGTCACTGTGTTTAAAAAAAAGATGCCATCAGTAAACGGTCAGTTTCCCATGGATGCTTCAAATCACTGTCCTAACCAGAGCATTGTATTATCATTATTTGTATTGTTTTTATATCTATCCTTTATATGGATACCTTATGCACATCTTTGTATTTCTTTTCAGTTGTGAAAAATAATTATTAAAACAAAAACTGTCATTATAATTTCAAATAATCGAATTATAATAAATTAAATTAATGGGGTGATGAATTGAGAAATCAACTTTCCATTGAGCTTTATAAAGCATTTTAAAAGGTCATGGTAATATAAGAATATCCTGTAGATTTCAGAGCTGAAAACTTCATTGTTAGTCAAAGAAAAGCTTTTATAGACACCAGACACCAGAAAACGATCTTGTGCCGCATCTTGACGTCATCTGTTGCGTAACCCCGCCTCTACAGAATAATAAGCACGGTTAATTCAGTAGCCCCGCCCACTGACTCATGGAGCTGATCGATCGCGCTAGCCAGCCGGACAGGACAAGCTACATTTCTTATACAATCCAGTATGATAAATGAAAATAATCACTAATATCGGCTGATAGCTGATATGGTACGCATCCTAAATAAAAAACTCTATTTTCATTCAGGTTAAGTGTGAAAATGAGTCCGTGGCGCACGTGTGCGCATGTAAGTTCTCAAGTTGCAGGCCTTTAATGTGCTAGCTTAAGAGCAGCAGGTGCTGGTTTTGACTTTAACACCATTACTCGAGCAGACCCACACACACATATGCACACGCTCAGAGTTGCCTGAGCCGCAATGGACACCAGCCAAGACACACACATACACACACAGCCACCCAGGTCTCATGTGTCCTGCCCTTGCTCTGGCTAGACTGATAATTGATTGCTGGTTAGAAGAGGGCCAGAGCATGAACTCAGCAGTGCAGGACCAGGGCTGTCACTAACGGACGAAAGGTGGTGACGATTCTAGGGGGAACCAAAAAAAAAAAAACGATTTCACCCAATGAGATGTGCATTGTGAAAAACGCTGTACAAATTCATTTGACTTTAGCTTAGATAATGTACATAGAAAACAGGAAATAAAAATGCATCTAACTAGCACAAGGCATTTTTGGCTCTTTGTAGCCTGAGTTCAGAGGAGAAAGACCTCCAGCTCTGGGATGCTAATAGCAGGGGGGCCTCCTGCAGCTCTTTGCATTTCTGTGCATGTACATGCAGAAGTTTGGATGGGACTAAGCTGATCAGTGCTCCATAACTGGCCCCAACGCAGGGTCAGAACAGGGTAATGTATGCGTGCTTGTTTGGAATGAGGTGAACTATCATGGCAGTGGTCATTTTTATTTTCATATATAATGTAAACCTTTGCACAAATGGGGAAAAAAATTATGTTTAAATCCTATGGGTATTGGTAAGGATCTGGATTATGGTTTTAAGATATTCATTTAAAAGTCTGTCTGTTTGGGTTGGGACAACTAATATGAGTGGATTATAATCCCATCTGCCCGTCGCTGGATAACGTACTTCGCGGATTAAGAGCCGAGCCGGCATACACACACGCAATTCACCCAGCACAGTGCGTCTGTCTGTTTTCCTCTAGGAATCAGTGCACTATCTGGTGGGAATCTTTGGATTGGCCTAGTTTATGTCGCCTCTTCTAACCCACACATCAACGTGAAGATAGAATCAATGCCAACGACTTGTCTCGGATCAATTAGGATCGGTTTGTTTAGTGGGCAGAGACATTCTTTATTGATTCATCACACACACCAGTACAACTGCAGACACACCTCCACAAAATGCTTCGTCTGAAGGGAAGAAAGGGAGTGAGGTAAAAGTTTTAATTCTTATGGGTCATTGCAGAATAACTTCATCCATAATGCTGTAATACATTCACCATTTCCCCATTCAGCATTTACTGAATCAACATAACATAACTGCGTAATTTAAATCAGTATTACTGCAGAGTGTATGTTCAAATGATAATGTGTAATCAAAGATACATATTTACAACACAGTCTTTTGTTATAAAAGATATTTTGAAAACTATAAATTATAAAGATAGATAGATAGATAGATAGATAGATAGATAGATAGATAGATAGATAGATAGATAGATAGATAGATAGATAGATAGATAGATAGATAGATAGATAGATAGATAGATAGATAGATAGATAGATAGATAGATAGATAGATAGATAGACGGATAGATGGATAGACAGATGGATAGATTGATAGATTGATAGATAGACAAATAGCTTTTTTCTTCTTCTGTGAAAAGATAAGCATTCTTTTTCTTCGCCGTCTACGGGAGGCCATTTCCCCTTTTCCACCCATGATGATTTGGACCCATTTCCTCTCAGATAGGAAAGCTGTTTGTCCGGTCTGGGTCTGTCTGGACTGCTTGTGTAAGTGTGTGTGGACTGCTTTCTAGAAGCCACCACCAGACTGTGGTGATATGAAGCCATGCTGTGAAAAATCCCTTTAGCATGGCTCTTTTACAGAGGATTTGTCTGTCTGTTGGAGAGAAGAACACGCCATGATTGTTAGTTAGGGATTTAGAGTTGTAATTTAAGCGCTTACTTCCTTGAAATGGTGATTTTGCTGAGAGGAGAGGTGTGTAGGCTTAGCTCTGCTAACATTTGTGTTTGCATGAAGATACAATACATTACTGCCGCGCTAAATGTTAACAAAGGCAGAAACCAAAAGCGTGCGTGCGTGCAGTTAAGCATGTGAGGCACAAAGCCAGAGAGCGAGGTCTGCATTAGCGGAGCACTGTCTGGGTCAGCTGTGATTGTGTTAGACTGGGGCCATCTACCATTAATTTGCCACAGTCTGGAGCCTGGCTGTAAATGAACCTGGCATTAGCATGCTAAATCACCCTGTCCTGGTGGTGCCATCCGATTGGTCATCGTCTCCGCCCCCTGTCCAGGTCAGCGCCCCACGTTCACGCCACCTTGCGACCTCAATCCAGCACTGGCAGCCCATTGACCTCTCAGAGAGTGGGTGTCCATCCTGTTTTCTATCCACATAGAGCATTACACATACAAACATCAAATAAAACATCCCTGGAGTTCATTCTAACATTCTCAATTCGCATCAAGCATGGAGAGGGTAAACTGAAACAATGTAGCAGAATATATTAATGTTATTAATATTATGATTTTTAATACTTCATATTAACACAAAAGGTGCGTTTACTTTTTGTTTGTTTTTAACTCTCTTATGCCCACCAAAGCTTATTTTTTGCGGAACCTGTGATACTTTTTAAAGATTTCTTTGATTAATAAAAAGTCTAAAATAAACTGTAAAAAATAAAAAATTAATTCATGTCGCAAATTGAATCTAAATTTTCCAGTTGGCCATATTGAATTTTTGTGAATTGGTGCAATTTAATATACAGAACTGAAACATTTTGATGTGATCAGTCACTAATAAAATTTAAATTGGAGACCTGAATTTTGTTTTTTACAGTGTAACAATAAATCATTTGTAGCATTATCAATTTCTCTACTTACTCTTTAGATCAATTTAATACATCCTTGCTAAATAAAATATATATTTTATAAATAAAAATATATATTCCCAAACTTTTGACCATTCTTGAATGATTCTTCAAAACTTTTATGGTTCACGAAGAAAAAAAAAAAAACTTAAAACACAAGGATGAGTAAATAATGTTAACATTAATAAATAAACTTGCCTTTCCTAATGTTAATACTAGTAATAGGGAACTATTGCTTTAAAGAAAGGATACATCTTTAAGGAAAGAGAATGAAAGAAGGAAGATGAAAAGAAAGGAAAGTAGTCTTTGTTCTGTTATTCAGATACAGCGTTGCAGTTGCTATGGGAGACAGTGGAAAAAGAAGAACAGAATATTCTAGTGTAAAGCGCAGCTGCAAAAAGGAGAGAGAGCTTTGAGAAATTTATGGTCGGGAATGGTCCTCTCTCTCTCTCTCTCTCTCTCTCTCTCTCTCTCTCTCTCTCTCTCTCTCTCTCTCTCTCTCTCTCTCTCTCTCTCTCTCTCTCTCTCTCTCTCTCTCTCTCTCTCTCTCTCTCTCTCTCTCTCTCTCTCTCTCTCTCTCTCTCTCTCTGTCTCTAACAGCTGTACTTTCCACCAGAAAAGTCGCCTCTTCTTTTTCCGACCCTGTTCAGGAGACTGCTGGGTGCTGGGCAGTTGTGCGGCGGCTCAACGCTGCTATATTCAGGCCTGCCGTTAATAGCTACCTCTCTATTTCAGTCTCTCCTTCCTGCCGCTGCGGAACAAGAGTGCTCAAGCTAATTAAAAACGGCTCACACCCCCGAGCCGCATCCCGTATGTGTGGCGCTCCGGTCCGGGCGGGTCAGCGTCAGGAACAGAGGCCATGCATTGTCCCCAGCGTTCCCCGGTGGTCTGCGACTTTCCATAATGGTCCCGGGTTTCCATAACACTTCCGAATGCTTTCATGACTCTCAGCCAGTTATGACCGACGCGTCCCTGTGTGTTCCGACTAGACGGCGCATGCTGGGAAGGACACAGCACGCACATGTACGAATTGCCACGGGAGGTGGGGTCGTTGAAGTTCGTCCTGTTGTGTGTCATTCCCTATTTAAGCTATTTTTAACGGCCTCCTTCCGAATGATTTCTTTATTAATAACGCAATTGTTTCTTCGGGCCGCGAGCCGGAAACATGGGGCCATTTATTTGTTTTATTTGATTTGGTGTTTACCCAAAACTGATGTAAACGGATCACTGATTTCTCAATTCTTGTTGACTGCAAGTATTATGGAGTTATGAAAAGGGAAAATGGAGCATTATGAAACAGATGGGGAGAGAGACGGCTGCTCAACCGCTGATTGTGATATTTCTTATAGCCTAGGCTACTTCCTGCTTATAGGAAATGACTAATCACAAATGAGAGATAGAAAAGATAAAAGAAAGATTTGTGTCTCTTTTGCTCACCAATGCTACATTTATTTGATAAATGTTCAAAATACGGTCAAAACAGTATTATTGTGTAAAATTAGTAATATTATTATTACTGACCCCAAACTATTGAACAGTAGTGTATGCTACGTTAGCATTACTGCTAAATAAGTGATTTGTTTGGAAATATCCAGTCAGATGAATCAGGCGTTTAGAAAAATCTAGAAAAAGGACTATAAGCTCTGTAAACTAAAAAGGCGATAACTTTTTTAGCTTAACCAAGCATAGTGATTTTGTAAATTATCCTCGAAATTAGTATCAGAAATGTTGTGTCTGCGTAGGTTTCCTAACTAATGTCCGGCTGTCATATGTTTTTAAAGCTAGGGTTTGTAGAAAAAGTGTGTTTAAAGTTAGCATAATGATAGAAATTAGCATAACTAACATAGTGTACAGCTCCTTAAAGTGTATTTTCAGTTCAACGTTAAGATATTCCAGGCCAAAAGAGAACGTGATAGATGAATACTGGGGTTAGCTACAATAATAAATGGATTACCAAGTGAAAAAGACAACACACACACACACGTTGTTGACAGTGCCACACTCATCCTCATCTTCTGAATCAACCACTTTTTAATTTCCCGTCTCATCTTTTGTTTCCCTTCCATTTTCCTTCAAGAGTTTCTGACCTCTGAATCTCCCTGAATGTGTGTATGTGTGTGTGTGTGTGTGTGTGTGTGTGTGTGTGTGTGTGTGTGTGTGTGTGTGTGTGTGTGTGTGTGTGTGTGTGTGTGTGTGTGTGTGTGTGTGTGTGTGTGTGTGTGTGTGTGTGTGTGTGTGTGTGTGTGTGTGCGCGTTTCCTATTCTGTGCGAGTATGTGTTTGTTTTGGCGCTTTGTTAGGGTCCGTCACATGTATAGACATGTGTGTTTGACTCTGCAGAGACTACTGAAATACCTTGCAGTGTTCCACTGCCCTCAAGTAATATACTCAGCACCAATGTGTGTGTGAGCCCCCCGTCCCAGGCCATCTGTCTGGAAACAGGACATGCCTGCACACACAGATTCACACACACATGCGCACTAACCCACAGTTATTGATATGTGTCTATACTGGAACTAAATATGGGATGGGTTGTCCAACAATTAACCAGTCATTTTGTGAGTTTGACTGGATTTTTTTTTTCTTCGACAGTTTTGGTTTTGATATCGGGACATTATGCAGGGGCACCTTCAAAACCGACTGGTTGACTAGTGGCTCATGAAACCCATCACAGTCGATTTTGAAAATGTCACTTTGTTTGTCACCCAGCCTAACCTGCTCCCATTCTCTTTCTCTTTCTGTCTATCGTTCCTCCCCTTCGTACCAGGAATGAGAGAAATCTCTCTCTCTCCGACTCTTTCTATCTCGCTATGGTTGACTTTATGAGGTCATAAACACTGGAATTTTTCGGTGAGGCTCTCTGAATATTTTTATGAGCACACTCGCGACGGCGGCTCCTTTGACAGCGCTGAAAGGCAGTCATTAAAAAGAGAGCGAGAAAAGAAGGCAGAAGGGAAAAAACGAATCCTGGCTGAAAGAGGCTTCTCTCCTGAGGGGGTTTAAACTGTCACTGCGTTTGAACTTTGCTAGAAACGGCTGCCATCTGCAAGCCGAAAAGCAAGTTCACCACTGTCTCACACTCCGAGGAAAGTTTATAATCACACGGTTTATTGGTGACAAAGTCAGCATTGTCAAATAGTTGCATTTTTAGTTATTATTAGTGTAGTTTGCGATTTAGCCAGGCATATTTATTCAATTTTTAGAATCGATTTTTATTAATATTATTATTAAAAAATAATATAAAAAATACATATAATATAATTAATATAATATTTTGAATATTTATTATCCATGGTTTAAGCTGTCAATCAGTCGTTTTATCGTCCATGACATTATTTATTTATAATAAACATTTATAATGAAAATTATATATATATATATATATATATATATATATATATATATATATATATATATATATATATATATATATATATATATATATATATGTATGTATATATATGTATGTATATGTACACTCACTGACTGAAAAAAATACAATTGTACATTTGATATATCATTGTAAACACTGCTTAAAAAAATCAACAACAGACAAAACCATATAGGTTTATGAAATAAGTTATTATAGCCTACTGGTTATCAGCTCTGAATACATTTTTTAAAAAGCTGATTGTAACAAGATAGTAGAGATCTGGCTATTAGTAGACATGAGGTAAGACATGGTAGAAGAAAGCAACATACACACACTTATAGATCAATAAGCGTCCATTAGGGTCCAGCCTCAGCAATTTCAACAACTTTTGAAAAACATTGAAATGTGATTATCTTGCTCTTAGATGCTTTTAACTTTGAGAGTAAATGAGTCATAGATTTATGCCTCTCTGGATTCCTCGGTTTCCTTCCCTCTTCTGCATGCACCCAAGGTCTCTCTCTCTCTCTCTCTCTCTCTCTCTCTCTCTCTCTCTCTCTCTCTCTCTCTCTCTCTCTCTCTCTCTCTCTCTCTCTCTCTCTCTCTCTATATATATATATATATATATATATATATATATATATCCCTCTACCTTTACGGTTGCATTGGCAGCATCTAATTTTGAATGAAGTTTGTTTTGCAGATTGGAATACTGAATTTGTTTTTGGTTTTTGACTACAATGACATGTGTGATGAATGTGGAAAAAAAGCAGGACGTGTACCGTCTTTCCTGAACTACGGATTTGCCCCCTGTGTGTCCGAAGGGAACAGGGTCTACTGCGTTCCCACACAAGCCGTTGCCAAAGCAAATTTGGAGAGGAAGTGGAACCCTATCCCTCCTCTCTGGTGTGACCAAGTTTAGAAAACACCAGGTTTGTGTGTGTGTGTGTGTGTGTGTTTGTGTGTGTGTGTGTGTGTGTGTGTGTGTGTGTGTTTCTAGTTGAATATGCAAGCAAGCAGCTGCACAGGACGGCTCACTTTTGATGTGGTTTTGTGTGTGCGGCGGCGTTTGTGTGCCGCTCTGTGGTTTAGAGTTTGGAAGCGGAGTCCGTGCTGGACCTTGCTAGTGCGATTGCAGGAGATGGTCCTTATTTAGTTGCTTTGCCTTATTGTGGTGCACTTTTGAGTGTTGTGCAGCCTTGTTATGTCTGGAGTCACTGGACTCTTCCTGGAAGTCCAACCTCAGCACACACACACCACAGACACTAATGACAGGCCTGAGTCCTCTGCCGAGACCTTTGTCCAACAATGTACAGTGAAAGACTTCTAACCACCATGCAATCTGACTGCTAAAAATAGCCCAGATATGATGAGTTTTTCATGCCCTTTGCCCATTCAGAATTTTTAATTTTGAAATTTGAATGCATGCAATTTATTAATAATTTCTAATACAATAAACTAAATTAATAATATATAATCTATTATTAATTTATTTCACAATTATTTTATTATTTGTTCAATACATTTATGAACTAGTTTATATATATTTTTATTTTATTTAAGTCTTTCATGCCTATTTTTACATATTTAATTATGTTTTATTGTATTGTTTATATATTATATTACATTACTTATTAATATTTTGAATTAGCTTTTATTTTTAATCATTAGTTGTAAATTTATTTTCAGTTTTTATTTGTAATTTTGCTTTTTTTTATATTTATTTATATATTTCTATTTTATATAGTTTTGGTACATTTTAATTTCAGTTTTAGTCATTTTTGTACTTTAAACCTATTTCAGTTAGATGCCAAGGAAATATTTCTATTTTTGTTCAAGTTTTTAATTTAATATATATTTAATTTAATTAATAATTAGCTTTTATTTCAGTGACTGAAAACCATTTTGAATATTTTTTGTTAATAATATCAACACTGATGTATGTGATGATAAAAGTATAGCAAGAACGATTGTATCCCCTCAAAAAAGGGCAATAAAGGGTTGCATAATAAGCAGCATTCAGAAGATCGATGTGTCATAATTTCCCCTTCCTATTTGAAACCGGATTCTGTGTGAACGCTTTTGTGGATTGAATTCACAGGTTAAATGCAATCAGGTTTCACAAAAGTCTCACAACGTGCCAAGCATCTGATAGTCTGGGAAAGTGAGACATCTGTATGTGTGTGTTGGCATAGTTCGGGAGGTGTTTTGTCTAGTAGTGTTGTGTACAGACGCACGCTCCTGAAGAGCTGGGTTCTGGCCCAGAGAGCAGGTCTCACACGCTCAACTGTGTTCGGAACTGTATCCTTTAGAACTGGCTGAGCTGAACGAGAGAGTGAAAAACACGAGAGATAGAGATAGAGAGAGAGAGAGAGAGAGAGAGAGAGAGAGAGAGAGAGAGAGAGAGAGAGAGAGAGAGAGAGAGAGAGAGAGAGAGAGACGACACGTGTTCACCATCAATCGAATCGTACCAGGAAAAACCTTAAATGACAGGATCTGTACACCACTAATACTTTTACATACGTCTTTGAGATGCTTGTTGCAAAGAAAGTTCATAGAAGCTTTCTATCTGAAGCTAAATGTGAGATATCTCTTTTAGCACTTATGTATAAACAAAAATTCTCTCCAATGCAACACCTTGGATCATGAAGATCATGCTCAGTCTGACACCTGTACACTTAAGGTTTCTGTGGTCACTGCCTGGTGAGAAATACGACGGCTGCCAGAAGACTGCAAGAGATGCAGGGAGAGAGGGAGAGCTGCGCTCTGTTAGTTTTACAGGAAGTTCCTCCCTTCCGGCTGAGGCCTGTAGCTTAGCTCAAGGGGGAGGCCATGTTCAGGTCAGAGAGAGGGTGGAGTATCGCTTACACACACTGACACTCGCACAAACAAAAAACTGGTTTGCTCTTTTGGCGTTCACACTTGCGTGGATGTACAAGCTTGTCACTCAAGCTGCTAAAAAAACTCGTCTTTTTGTCTAAACCTGTCTCGCAGTTAAAAAGAAACATTCATCAATCAAACCTGTCTGTGGAGATCAGGAGAATCTCACAGACATGGAAACATAACATGGCACAGTAGTCACAAGGTTTGAACTGATTTAATCATCAGCAGATATTTGTGACTCTTAATTCTGATTGGACAAGCAGTCAAAGCTCGTTTATTTTAAGAAATGAAAATAAATTACAAATAAATGTGCCGTTTGTATCTTTTTTGTGCAGTGAACTATGTTACTTGAATAGTTCAGTTGTTGCTTATGAATATTAATACCAATATTAATATTATTAATTATAATATTTCATTATTAAATGTTAGATTCAACATGAAGTCTTAAGAAAAAATGATTAATGTCAATAGCTTTATTAGACTTCACATTGTCTAAAAGTATTACTTAGTATTAATTGATGTCAATATTGTTATTAATATTTCTATTAATATTTATTATTATTAATATTTGAAAATCCTATATTTTGTATAATTCAATTAATTATTTAAATAGTTAAGTTTTTTGTTTTGAATATTAATACTACTAATAATATTATTAATTAGAGGTTTTTAAAGAATTTTAATAGCATCAACATTTATATTTTTCGTAGGCTTTGCATGTGGCTTTTTAATGTGTAAATAACGTTAAAGGGGTGGTTGCATGCGATTTCACTTTTTTAACTTTAGTTAGTGTGTAATGTTGCTGCTTGAGCATAAACAGTATCTGCAAAGTTACAGCGCTGAAAGTTCAATGCAAACGGAGATATTGTGTTTTAAAGTTATGGCATTTTATTGCCTACAAAAACGGCCGGTTTGGACTACAACGAGCTTCTTCCTGGGTTGGTGACATCATAAACTTTTGCTAGTCACCGCAGATGTGACTTCTGCCCGTAATGGTAAGGGGCGTGGCGTTTCTGGACAACCTGTGCTTGGCACTTCAGCCAATAAAAATGCATGAAACTACATTTGGCCATCTAACCAATCAAAGACCATTGGGTTTTTCGGAGGGATGGGCTTAATAGAAGCAGGAAGCAAACGAGCCGTGCAAAGGACAGTGGAGACAGCGGCGTGGAATAAAGATAAAATACCAAAAAATACAGTTTAAAAACAAAAATGGTACCACTGTTTGTTTTTTTTACCGCCGTTTAAAAAAAAAAAAAGAAGTATTAAGACATGGTATACTGCACCTCATAAACACAACCAAGCCTAGAAAAAACCACGGAACCACCCCTCTAACATTAGTATTAATATACATTTAAATTATTATAGTTAATATTAATATAAAACAAATCTTAGGCTCCATGTTGTGTATAAAAACACCCTTTTGCTGTGTTAAAAATTATTCATTATTCTCTTACTGCTTTATATAAAAGCAATATCACAGAGACCCCATGAAGATGTTTACATTGCCCGCGTCACGTCGTGAAGTCTATGTCAGTTGTTCCTTCTTTAGGAGGGAAATCCTGCAATCTGTGTCACAGGAAACACAGGACTAGACAGGGAGGGGTGTCATTATGAGGATGACGAGACAGGAGAGGCGATTTAGCAACTCAGTTAGCTAGTTTAGTAGGCTAATTGTGTGTAATGTAGCAAGAAGTGAATTGTCGTGTGGGTGTTCAGCCCTTCGAAAACGCATTTCCTTTGTCATCCCTCAAGCTAGAAACAAAAAAACCTTCGAGCAAAAAACATTTCTTTCATTCTCACACCAATCTGCAAGGCTGTGTGTGTGTGTGTGTGTGTGTGTGTGTGTGTGTGTGTGTGTGTGTGTGTGTGTGTGTGTGAGTCACCCCGCCCTTCCTCAGACACCTGCAGTTTAAAACCACTTTGCAGAAACTTGTCCATCCTGTGCACTCCTGTTTTTAGTGTGTGTGGGTCACACTAACATGAGATATCTAGTCATTTTAAAGGCATATAGGCGTATGGTCTTCTATACCAAAAATAGGATGATGAAAGCTAAGTGTGAATTTCCCTAGAAAGACATAAAGGACATAATGTATTTGTGCATTTTTTCAGAACTGAGCTCACATCTAAGTTCGTCTCTCGCATGCTGCTGCGTCCTGCTTCCTACCAAGAGGTGTGATTTCCTGTCTGCATGTCTCGCAGTGCTCTAGATGTCTGTCTATAGCATCCTTTGTCACATTCAGGACAAACACACACACAAGCTAAGATTCTGTACAGGTTGGAGCCATTTTCATACTCGTAAACACATTGTTTGATATGAGTATGGAAGCTGGGGAACAGTTAAAAAAAACTGCCCATCAGATGAAAGAAAGCGGAAGCAACGACTGTGAAAACCTCAGACAGATAGACACAGACACTCTCAAATGCCGCCCTCAGGCCTTCTTCAGGTCCACACTTCAGTGACTGTCAGGTTTTAGTCTGCTTTTAAGTTTGTATCTCGGCTTCTCTTTTTTGTCTTTGTCCCGTCTTCTCAACTCCCGATACGTTCAGGAGGGGTTCGCCCTGCAGGCCGTCAAACCAAGCACCGAGAGAGAGAGAGAATGATCTGAGTGAAGTGACCCAAAAGGGTGTCCAGTCACTGTCAGAGTGCTGGGTTGTGCTTTAGAGGGCCCCGCTGGAAGATAGACTAAAGAACAGCTACAAGGATATTATCTCAGTCTATGGTCTCGGCCCTATTTTGATAGCTCCGCCCCACACATACGTAACCCAGGTAACGACTATGCCAGAATCTGTGTAACTAATCCAGGTCGAGTATTCATTGAAAAAAATCACCCCTTCCATCACAAAAACACAAACCATTCTCACGAACAGCTCAATAGTACACAAGCACAACAGTCCAGCTAATGACATATTACAATTATATGACCAGATAATGGTTATATAGATCATGAAAAGAAGAAAGAAACATATATTAGGAGTATAGTATCTTACTTGTGGGACACTTTTTGTGAGCTGACGCTTGAAACGGACAGTGAGGAGATTTAGATGCTCCATACGGTGTGGAAATGAACGGGTCTTTATCATCGCTGAAGTGAGCGACAATACGATCGCAAATGAACAAACGAGTGAACATGACACCCGAGCATATTCAGCATATTAGTTCTCAGCTAGTGTCCGTCCTGTGTGACTCGTGTGTTTTGAATAATGACGTGGACTGAGCGCTCTCTTCTCACCATCATTATTAGACACGCCTCTTACCTGCTGATTGGCTAAAAGCTTGTTATTGTACTCGGTTATGTAAAACGGTTTTGAAATAACACTTACCCCACCTTTAATCCATTTATTATAGAGGTTTTGTGCCGCAAGTAGGGATGCTATATATTTATATTGCATGTTACTGTTATCGGTCAATATTGAGCATTTAATTGTTCATACCTTAAAATACATTATAATGTTGACTAATTAATTTGAATCCAGACTCAAGAGTCCTTACACTTTTCTATCTGGATCTCATTCTTCACTTTTTTTCTAGTATGCAATCCCCCTGTGTGAGAGATGGACTTTTCCTCTAGCCCAGATTAGGGAAGATCTCTCAGATTTGGTACCTTCATGTCAGAGGTCTAATCCATGAATAAACACAGGCACGTGGCAAGTGACTGCTTTCGAGGTCAAATAATCACACTCTGCAGCTGGAAATTCACCACGCCCAAGCAGACCGGCCTGCCGAATGAGGTCATACGTGATGCAATCCTTCATGTATGCAAACGGCGCCGGGCCATCAGCGCGTTCTTTCGCGTGAATGACTCTTTTATTTTCTCTCTGCAAGCAATCGACTCCCCTACTGCATTTATTCAAAAACACAATATTTCTACATTTTGGACTGCAAGAAAAGAGACTTTAGCACAAAGCTCTCTTAATGTGTGATTGGATAACTGTGTCAATCCCGCCAGACACAGTGCAACCCAGTTGGAAGCATCTTACCCAGAAGCCCCTGCTTCTGGGGCCAGATAGGGCACTAGGCCGGGACGCTGCAGTTTGTCAGTTGAGTTTCTCTCACATTCCCACGAGGAGCCCTGCTCGAAAATAGCTCTCGCAGGCTCTCGAAGTCCACCAGACAAAGTTGGCGCAGATTTATAGCCGGAGGCTTATACCGCTTGTCCAGTCGCTCTGCATTATTTTAGCATTTAAACGTCTGCGGCTTGTGTTAATAAGCGGGAAATGTGTGGGTGTTGCACACCGCAGGTTTTCTGGAGTAAATGAGTCTGTAGAAAAGGAAGGTCAGTGTATTTTAGGGATTATACTGCAGTCAGTAAGGAATCCAGCGGGAGTGAGGTCATTGCACAAACATTAGTGACAAAACTAAACAAATACTGCTTTGACGTGTATTTGCACCCGCGTGCTCACGTGGCAACATAAAAGCAGATGGTTCTGTCAGCTTATTAAGCATCTGAGCAATACAGGGACCTTTTCCTTCCGGCTTACACACATTACATGCAGTCTCACATAGTGTGAACGATCATACTAAATTTAATGTTTGCATTTTTAGCCCTCGGATATGTTCCCATTGCACCTGTCTCCTGCAATTATTCTAGCTATTTGCTCAGTTTATTCAAATTAAATAAGCTGAAACAACACTAATTTTTAGTTTTTTACTTAATTGCCTTTTGCACTCGTATTACTCGTATTGCAATTGTATTATGTTTAATGAAATTAAATGTGTAAAATGTTAAGTTAACCTAAACCAATTGTGTTGGGAACACATTAATAATTTCTTCTGCACTGATTGAATGGGGTAATGTATTTCTAGTTCCCAGCATGCTTTGCATAGGGATAAATAGGAGAGTAAATGTTGAAAAAAAAGAGTAAAAGACCTGTTGAAGTTTGGTGTTCAGTTATATTTAACATTTAAAAGAGTTTGTTATGTCGATTTTTGAGGTTACCATTGTTGTGAAGACCTCGTGGTTAGGCTGTGGGTGGTTACGTGAAATCAGTGTGTTCTCAATGAGCTGTAACTGTGCTAATGCCAGAGGACAAGTGTTTTAATTGGTCATTATGGCATGCTACAAAAGTTACACTTCACTTAGCATGTGAACAAGTTCCATGTTGCTTTTTAGTTTTTATAGAAAAATAAAGAGTTTGATTCAGTTCCCGTAGTCTACATATGTTCATCAGTTCTACCCCTCACAAACAATCTTGGAACATGTATGTGTGTGTACAGCAACTACTCGCAACCTAAGCACAAGACCACAATCATCTCTTCACCAGAAGTGTACCAAAAACATTTCATGGCAAAACTGGAACGACCCAATTTTTGTAGTAGTCTTGACTAATTTTAATTTAATTAATTTAAGTTCATACAATTTCAACAAAAAAAAAAAAACATTTTGAAATGACTTTTTATGGAAAAGCTTTCCTTAATTTAATAAAGTTCATTCAATGGTTTTATTTTTATTTTGTGAGTGTGTAGTTCACAGTTCTGTCTGAGGTGATAGACACCCTCTAGTGCTGCTCTCGTTTAATGTGGCTGACTCCTTGCATCGATCCTTCTATTACTGTTCTGTAGTTTTTCAAGGGCTGTAGGGCAACAGAACGCCTGACTAGGCGGCACAATGCGTGCTGAACCGAATGAAGGAATATGAATGTAACAAATCAGACTGATGATGAGTTCATTTTTCTTTATATATTGAGCAACACTCATCGTTTCTCTCTCGTTGGCTTTCTTTCTCTCTCTCTCTCTCTAGGCGTCTGATCCCATTCCTGCCAAGAAGTCCAAACACAATGACTTTCCAGCACAGTCGCCCTCAGGAGACAAAGACAAGCAACCCGATTGGCTACGATCCCTCTCTGCATCAGCCAATAAGGTTACAAAGCTTCTTTTTTTTCTGTCAGTGGATGCACGTGTTTAGTTGTATGAGAGTATGGTTCAGATAATTATATATTTATTTATGTGTATATGTTAATAATATACCAGCTTGTTTACGAAACTTGGCCATTCCTGAGAAGATTTTTGGAGTCAAGCAACTTTTTTCTTGCCACAGAGAATCAGATCATTCTGAAACAAGATCTCAACCCAAAATAACTGATGTTCTTTTGTAAAAAAAAGAAAAAAGAAAAAAAGAAAATCAATTCTCCTAAAATGAAGAGAGCCTGCAAATAGGCTTGCACAGTTCTCCGATTTCAAGAAGACACAGTGACCTCGGTGTGTACTTGTGCTGCTGGTCATCCTACAAGCTCGATTTATCCGTCTCTCACTTTCTCCCGTTAAATTTGAGAGATGTTCAGCAAGCATTTCTTAAATAATTTAATTTCTTAAATGCAATTTTCCATGCTAAAATTGCAGATGGTCTCTGTTCTCTGCAGTCATGTTGGAATGCAGTTCTCTACTGTGAAAGCTTGTACTGTATGTAACACAACTATCGTCTATTAACTTCTCTGTGTCATGCTGCAGGGGCTCAACTGCATCCAGCCCAGACAGAGACCGTCTGCCTTCAGGCCATGGTCTCCAAACATCTCTGTTGGTGATAAGGAGGGAGCCGGCAGACCTGCTGGCATGTTACGTGACAGGTAAAATATAGCAAATATACAAAAGATATAGCAAAATATTGTAACAGTAACCTTAAAAAGGGTGTGTATATGCTGATTGGTGTAAAACAAATGCATGATAAGGATCTTCTGTACAGAGGAGAATGGTGCAAGCTTGTTGATGGTTGTTTGCGTAGATGTATGTGGTTTTAACTTCACCATCATAACTAGGGTTTGGGTGAGTCACCGGTCCAGATGTCGATCAGTTTCTCTGAAACCACTCACAACAGTCGTTGTTCTCTCCCCACCCTTCGTTTGTGGGTTGCAGAGATGCTTTTTTTTTCCTGTCAACCTGCCATTTGGTTTAGATTATTCACTTCTGCCCATACTTTTTAAGATGATATTAGGTAACGCCATTACACAAGCAGCAGCCTGCAGTGCATCATTTGTGAACTGTTACTAAAAATGAGCATCTCTGCATTCGTAGTCTGCTCACTCACTCCAAATCCTCTTCCGCAGCTTCTACAACTACAAGAGCCTGGAGAGCGCTGTTGCTCCCAACGTAGCTCTGACGCCCCTCCAGAAGGGAGGACAGGCCTCTCCTTCAGCCCCCAGCAGCTCACACCCACAAGGGGCAGAAAGCGAAGGCGCCAGTCACGGGAGGAAGAGGAGGCTGACGGGTGAGACCCACCCCAGCCCACAACCCTGCCCCTCGGCCACAGCCAGCAAGCCCCTGCTACCCTCTCAGGAGGAGCGAGAGTCGGACGTGGAGGTGGAAGTGGAGAGCCGTGAGGAATGTGAGTACAGTGTCGTGCCCTTTCACCGTTGCTCCACCTCAATAAAGGAATGTTCCAGGTTCAAAGCGAGTTAAGATTTATTGACAGCTTCTGTGGTGTAACAACACCACACACACACACACACGTGACATATGGGGACATTCGTAATGGTTTTTATACTGTACAAACCATATTTTCTATCCCCTTACACTGCCCCTACCCCTAAACCTACCCATCACAGGAAGCATTCTGCATTTTTACTTTCTCAAAAAAACTCATCCTGTATGATTTATAAGCATTTTGAAAAGTGGGGACATGGCCAATGTCCTCATATTTCACCCCCTCTTGTAATACCTATGTCATACCCATGTCATTATACACATTTGTGTGCTCATAAGTCACAAAAACATACACACACACACACACATTATTATATATATATATATATATATATATATATATATATATATATATATATATATATATATATAATGTATAAAACCTTATATTTTATAAATACTTATAAAACCTCACATTATTTATATATATATATATATATATATATATATATATATATATATATATATATATATATATATATATATATATATATATATATAAAACCTTTGATTAAATGTAACAATTAATACTTTTATTCAACAAGAAAGCACAGTAAAGACTTTTGCATTATTATTACATTATTTACATTTTTACATTACATCCAAAAATGTCTATATCAACTACATTCTATACTTTTGAAATTTCTATTCATCAAAGAATCCTGAAAAAGTTTGAAAACATTGAAAACAATCTTCACAAAAAAAATTAAGCAGCACAATTGTTCTCAATATTGAAAGCATTTATTGTTAAAATATATCTTAGGCATCAAATCAGCATTTTTACAACAATACTGTTTTTATATCAATAACAATATATAATTTATAGATTAAATGCAATATGTAATGTCAGAGAATGTCATTGTGACTTGTCCTTTTGGTTTATAAAAACAATACAATCACAATAGAAGTCGATATGGGAAAATACACACTTTAGAAAGTATAGCCACAGCTCATAAAATTATACATGTGAGAGATTAGTGTGACAAAATCACTTACAAACCTCGTCTGAGAAAACTTGAACACATTTACTTACTGTCACTCAAGAACGTTAGCCGATAAACCCAATAACCTTCACACAGTATGCACAAGGATATCAGAAAGTTGCTATTTTTCAGAGATTCATCCACCTTTAACAGTTAATCCACCACTAAAAAGTAGATTTAGACAACTTTACAAAGACACACTAAATAACATATTTTGTGCGGAGGAATTTACTTAAGTGCTTTGACAAAAATGTGCTATTCTGCTTTTAAACCCTCTGAAATGCCTTGCTTAAGTTTTTACAAACTGAGACCCTAGTCAAAATAATTTTCTTTCAAAAGAATGAAAGAATGTCACATTGAGTGTGTTAAAACTGTGCTGTGAAACAAAAGTGCTCATTTCAATACATTGAGATTTCGACCACACTTCATTTGCACACAGTTCATTTTCAGTCAACCTTGAGCGCTCTGGAGAGAGGTGGATTAGAACGGTAAAAGCTCTTGTGTGAATGCGGCAGAAAATCAATGAGGGTTTTTCTGTTCCTCATCCTTTATGGCTCATTTTAAAGCATGTCTTGTGTATTTGACAGGTGCTTGAAAAAACATTTCTATTGCTGCCGACATCGGAATTAATGAAACCCGCGTAGTCTGATCCGCCACTCAAAACTTCTTCTCTGTTTTTTTTTTTCCCCTAGTCACCTCATCACTTTCCTCACTCTCCTCCCCATCGTTTACATCCTCGAGCTCGGCTAAAGACTTGAGCTCTCCCTCCGGCCCCGGAGCCATCTTACCAGCAGTTCTGACGCCAGCCAGCGGGCCCCCTGAAAGCCCCCTAGTGTCTGGAGTGGAGGGGCACGCCATGACGCACCTGGAGTCAGAGCTGGAGACGCTAAGGCAGGCATTGGACAACGGCCTGGACTCAAAAGAGTCAAAGGAGAAGTTTTTACACGAGATAGTGAAGATGAGGGTAAAACAGGAAGAGAAGCTCGGATCCGCCTTACAGGCCAAACGGAGCCTGCAGCAGGTACAAACACACACAGACATTATTCATGTAAAACAAGGCAAATATTATTATTATTATTTTATTTTTTTAGCATTTATAAATATATTCTTGTGTAAATTGTACAATTTCATAAATATTCACCATATTAATTTTAGATGTAATTATTTCATATAATATCATGTATAATTATAATTTACTTTGATGTCTGCAATGGGATCAATATATTATTATTATTATTATTATTATTATTATTATTATTATTATAATTAAACAACTACTTTGATGTCTGCAACAATTCAACAACAATCTGCAACAATTCCATTTACTTATATGACCATAAGTAAATGGCAGATATCATTAAAGGGTTAGTTCCAAAAATGAAATTTATGTAATTAATGACTCACCCTTATGTCATTCTACACCCGTAAGACCTCCGTTCATCTTCAGACACAGTTATTGTGTCTGAAGTTATTGTGTCTATTGTGTCTGTATATATTTAGTCCAACAGCGTATCTAAGTGTATTCACACTTTACTGTCGATGTCCAGAAAAGTAATAAAAACATCATCAAAGTAGTCCATATGTGACATCAGTTGGTTAATTAGAATCTCTTGAAGCATCGAAAATACATTTTGGTCGAAAAATAACAAAATCTACGACTTTATTCAGCATTTTCTTCTCTTCCCCGTTTGTTTTCAAACCTAAAATAAAGATTAAAACGGTTATGAATCAGCGTATTGATTCATGATTCAGATCGCCAATGTCACTTGATTTGGCAGTGTGACACACGATCCGAATCATTAATCAATTCGCTGTTCATAACCGTTCTAATCTTTATTTGAGGATTGAAAACAAATACGGAAGAGAAGACTATGCTGAATAAAGTCGTAGTTTTTGTGATTTTTGGACCAAAATGTATTTTCGATGCTTCAATATAACTGATGTCGCATATGGATTACTTTGATGATGTTTTTATTCCTTTTCTGGACATGGACAGTATAGCGAACTAATCCTTTAATGCAACTTTTCAAGGTATTACAACTGAAACTCACAGCACTGAATTGTTCTAGCAGTAGTCAAACATTTTTATTTCACTCATATATATAGTCCATGATCAACCAGACAAATAAGGGCCCTATTTTAACTATCTGAGCAGAGGTTCTGAAGCGCATGGCACAGGTCCAAATCCGCTTTGGTAGTTTAACCATGGAAAAAGTGGCCTGCACGCTATGAGCATGGTCCAGTGTTTTGGGCATAACATGCAATAAACCAATCAGATTCTCATCTCTTTAAAAGCCAGTTGCGCTTGTACAATGGCAGATTCGCTATTTACATTCCGCTTTGCTAGCGGAAAGACTGAAAGTTTCATTACTAATGCGCACATTACTAATGCGCCCTTTAAATAACACAAAATACTGTGCTATTGGCTTTAGGCCAGATTTTTGTTGGTCCATGGTCCAGTCATTTTCCGTTGCCTCAAAATAGCAACGCGCCAACAAAATGTCTAAACACACATCGTTTTCAAACCAGCATGGCAAAGAGCGAACAGATTTAAACAACGTGGTGCTGGACGTTAAAAAAGAAAAGAAAAAAAATTACTGCGTCGGGCTGATACTAGCAAAAAACACTTGCCTGTGCCTGGTTTCACAATGCAATGGGTGTATGATAGAGCCCTAAAACTGAAAATGCTGTTACTCTTTTTCAACTGTGTAGTGCAACTTGAGGAATTTAGACCAACTTAGTGTTCAAGTTTTGTTAAAACACACCAGTTTTTATTAAAACAAGACATGTAAACCCTAGTGTGTAAAAGACCATTTTGTAAAACCATCTTATGTAGATTTTTGCATTAAAATCTGTGGGAAAATTGACCTAATCATGGATTTATGATTTATACAGACATCCATTATGCTCATGTTTCATAAATACGCTCGTCATATTTATTATATATACATATCATCGCATTCAATAAAAGAGTGAATAATCATCATTGTATTCCGATGCCTTCCACAGGAGCTGGAGTTTCTCCGTGTTGCTAAGAAGGAGAAGCTCCGAGAGGCGACAGAGGCGAAGAGGAACCTGCGCAAGGAGATCGAGCGCCTGCGTGCCGAAAGTGAGAGGAAGATGAGAGAGGCCAACGAGTCACGTATACGGCTGAAGAGAGAGCTGGAGCAGGCCAGACAGCTACGAGTGTGCGACAAGGGCTGTGAGGCAGGCCGTCTGCGAGCCAAGTACTCTGCACAGGTTAGTTCAATCACATCTCTCACACTGTTTCTAAAACTAACGTTTAAAAATCTGGACTAGTAACCGAAAGGTGTGATTCATTACAATAATGCCTTTGAGCAAAACATTAAACCACAGATTCTTCCACAGTGACTGTCCCTGTCCTATAAATGTACTGGAAGTGGCTTTGGATAAACAAGTGTCTGTTTAATGAAGAGTTATCTAAAGTATGCTTAGATTGATGCAACATGACACCCCACCCACACACACATTCGAATGAACTCTCAGACGGGGTGTGGCCCTGCAAGTCTGATGAGATACGTTTCATTTCTCAGAAGGAAACCGGGTAACTTCCTGTCAGGGATGTGTGCTTCAGACTAAACAAGAGAGAGACATCACTGAGATGCTTGTCTGCCGTTGTTTGTGTATTTGTATGTCGTTGTGCATGCAGCCTTTTTGAAAAAGTGGTCAGCGACACTGCAGTCTACTAGCAAAATGAAGCTACACTGATGCTATTTACATCTACTAAAACAATATCGATATCAGCTGATATAATTCATTGTTGCAATCAGAACAGCAACTGTCTGATGCAAAAACAACGAGGTAAAAAAAAAAGGGAAAAAGTAAAAAAAAAAAAATTAATGTTGCTGAAGGTTTAGCAGAAGTACTAATTTCTAAAACTAAAATTACACACATAAATTAATATATATATATATATATATATATATATATATATATATATATATATATATATATATATATATATATATATATATATACAACTAATACAAATCACAAAAGCACAAAGTTACCAACACTAAAATAAAAAATATGAATAAATACTATAATACTATATAGAAATAATACTAAAATAACAGTGATTCACAAAAAATAATCTTTCCAACGAGAGCCATTTTTTTCATAAAAGCATTATATTTGTACAACATTTGTTAAAGGGTTAGTTCACCCAAAAATGAAAATTCTATCATTAATTACTCACCCTAATGTTGTTCCACACCCGTAAGACCGCCGTTCATCTTCGGAACACAAATGAAGATATTTTTGTTGAAATCCGATGGCTCAGAAAGGCCTCCATTGACACCAATGTCATTTTTTCTCTCAAGAACCATAAAAGGCACTAAAGACGTCATTAGAAAGCCCATCTCACTACAGTGGTTCTACAATCATTTTATGAACCGACGAGAATAGTTTTTGTGCACAAAAAAACGAAATAATGACTTATATAGCGATAGGCCGATTTCAAAACAAGGTTTCAAACCGATATGAATCAGCGTGCGTATTGATTCGTGGCGATCCGAATCATGAATCGATACGCTGATTTATAACGTTCGAATCTTTGTTTTGAAATCGGCCCATCACTATATAAGTCGTTATTTCAATTTTTTTGTGCAAAAACTATTCTCCTCGGTTCATAAAATTATTGTAGAGCCACTGTAGTGAGACTTTTTTAAAGACGTCTTTAGTGGCTTTTATGGGTCTTGAGAGAAGAAATGACATTGCTGTCAATGAGGCCTTAATGAGCCATCGGATTTCAACAAAAATATCTTCATTTGTCTTACGGGTGTAGAACGTAATAAATGAGAGAACTTTCATTTTTGGGTGAACTAACTCTTTAATCGTCTAATACGCTGTGACTAAAGTGCTGAAGCATTTTGTCACTTTACATGATTTGTTAGCAAAAGATTTTATTATCTTTTCTCATCTTTATATGCTGTTTTTTTTTTCAGATTGAGGATCTGCAAGTAAAGTTGCAGCACGCCGAGGCAGACCGAGAGCAGCTGAGAGCCGATCTGATGCAGGAGCGGGAGGCACGGGAACACCTGGAGAGAATGGTCAAGGAGCTACAGGAACAGCTGTGGCCCAAAAGCCCCAGCAAGAACGGCACAGACGCACCACCCCCTCCCGCCAAAGACTCCAACAACTAATCCTCTCTCTATCTCTTGACTCCGCCCAATCCACATCAACACCGCCCTGATTGACAGCACCAACCGCCCAATCATGTCAACTAGCATGCGGGTTAGCCCCGCCCATCATGCCTCTTAGCCAGCGCAAAACTGGAAGTATCCTGAACGTTTTTTGAGACACATTCTAGAAAACGATTTACTTTGAGAGCACTGAAAATGCACCTCGCCTCCAACCAGACATACAAATAAAGAAGAAAAAAATGCAAAAGTCCATTTAGAAAGGAAGAAGCCAATAGCACAAAAGCTAACTGTGCCTGAAACTGAATACATTTTGAAATGAAGACTTTTCTATGACAAACAAATTGGTGATACAATGAAAAATTTTACACAGCGATTTTTATGATGACCTGAACAGCATGCTGTCCACCCCACATTGTTATCGAAGAGACACGGACTCATCATCCCATCCTGAAATCCTTGCTCCTCACTCGTTAAGAGGAAGTATGGTGAAAATCACTTCATAAGCTATTTAAGAGATTTGTTAGTGAGCGTGTGAGATAAAAGCTTCAGTGAGCCTCAAATTTACCCCTCTTTTACATGTACATACATGTCGTACTGGTTAAAAAAAGCCATGGAGACAAATGGTTACACACACTTGTATCTTTAACAATGTTAAAGAGATACTGGTCAGGAGAGCGTTGAAGGGCTTTGGAGAGCTAGAGGTGAAGAAGTTCAGCCCTGTTGAAAGGGAGAGATACTTGTATTCAAGTAAGTGTTATGATCAAGCCATGAGCACTTTCTTTTAATGGCAAACACAAGCTGTCGTGTGATACGCCACAAGTGCAGGTCAAAACCTGTCGGCGGATCTTAAGATCACGGTGGAATTGGAGGTTTGTGGCTCTTGCTCTCCGTGACGGTTTGGGTTTTCTTCTCGTCACACACGCGTACAGCTTCTCCGTGGGCTGAGGTGCTTACAACTGGCACGGCTCACGATTGTGGGCGGCCATTTTTTTTAGGAATAAACTAAAAGCATAAAAAAATTAAATAATACGGCTTCTAGGGCAGGAGGTGTCATGTGATCAAGAACCACAAGTTGTTCTTTTTAAGTAAATTATAATATGTAAATATGAAAATGTTTCTTTTTTTTTTCTTTTTGCTTTGTTTTTTGTTTCGTTTTTTATCTTTACAATAATGAATCGCACTTTGTCATTACAAAATACTGTCTAAATGCATTACGCTCCCACACTCTCCCACACATTTATCTCAGAGAGTTTTTAGTATTCCTAAGTATAAAATTGAAATAAGCATTTTTGTTAATTATATGCCATTCTAATACATGCAATGTAATCATGTGTTTAAGACAAACTATTGTAAATAAAACCGCAAGAATTAAAAGAAAAAAGGTTCTACATGCTTGCTTGCCGAAACGTGGATGGCGCACACAGCCGTCTCCTCGATCTGACTTTGATTCAACATTTATCATAGTTATCGATATATGATTATAATCGTTGCTAAAGTGTTATTGTTACTGTCCTGGATTCCTACAGGTTTGAGACATTTCCAAATCAAATTTAAAGCCGTTCAGAACCGATAGGACACACAAACAGTCTAGCATTGGTGAAAGGGAGTCTAAATATCAATGCAGGTGCTCCTCTCAGCTGTGAGCAAGAGCGTATTACTGTGTACAAACGAGATGAGGATGGATGAATGAACGTAATAAATGCATCTTTAAAATCTCACACACTTAGCTGAGATAGATTTTGTTGAAAATACATATATTTTATAAGTGATTTATATACATTGGGTACAATGCAATCAGAATGTATGTTACGTTTTGGCTCTTTTCATTTTGTCGTTGATGTTGTTGTTGTTGTTATAACGGATGTTTTTTTCAGATTGTGTGAATATTTTATTGCTTATGTTCCTTCTTTCAAAATAGCAAGCTTATGTAATTTCTTTCATATGCATGGAATTTAAAAGAAAAAGTCTGCCGTTCATATATTCATTATTGGGCATTAAAACCGTATATGTAATTTTTGATTATGTTATGCAATATAAAGAAATTTTAATTTTGTTTTTAACTACAAAGGAAAACAAAACCCTCTTAACAATAAATTTCAGCTCTTAACAATCTTAAACGCAACATTAACGGCATTACTCTTGGGCTAAATACAAACCTTATGCGCATATGCAATGCTGGAGACCCTCAAGTGCCTGTATATGGGCCCTTGGGGTTCCAGAAGAGGAACAATTATTGAGCTAGTTTCCATGGTGACCGACTGTATCAGACAGCAGACAGATGATGAAAGCGGGCCGTCCCATTTGCACTGACATTTGGGGGAGCTCTGTAGTGCAGTTTTTTTTTGCACTCTTTTGCTCACCCCATTTTGCCAGAATGAACTTGACTATCAATGCTTAAGAGCAGCCGCAGCTTATTTGATAGGTTTTAATGCCAGTTTGTCAGTATTCCTTTGATGTTTTTTCTTCTTCCAAAACCTATGAATAATTAAATAAAAGAAAAATGCATAGCATAATTTAATGCTCGAATTGCCACTGGTAAAGAAATAAAATCTTATACTAAGATAGCTTTTAAATGTACGTCAGAATAAATAAACTCTTTTCTTTCTCTGTTTTTAAGGAATAAAAAATATATTTAAGAGGTTACTTTTGCTATAGATGTAAAAAGAGCCTTTGAAATGTTATGATATGCCCTGACCTGTACATTGCAGGCTATGGCGAAGAACCTAAACGGGGGTCTAAAGGAAGCTCAGCGTCTTAACGGTAGCAAGAGGCTGTGCATTTTTACAGACCAAAAAATGGAATGAATTTAAAAAAACGTAAAAAAAATAATTTCAGATGAGGTTGTTTTGTAGTTGTTTTTACACGCAAATTCTTATGTGTAGTTTACTTTGTTCACGGTTTTCTATGAAAAAGGGAGAAATTGATCACAGAGGCTCCTTTGCTCCCAATATAATATAAAAAATGTGGATTTTTTTCTAAAAGAGCCATTTTTGCTAACAAAAAAGCTTAAATACAGCAATAACGACATACCATCGCTGATAAATGAGCAGGATTAGCCAGTCTGACGATAAAAGTACAAATTCACCAATGTATATAGCTGGTTTCATTTTACAAAAACTGTATCATAAATGTATATTGTGTTACTTTTTTTCTTTTTCAGAATGAGAAAAAAAAACCTACATAATAGTTGTTATATTTTACGTTGTGTTTTTAAAAACAGAAAGAAAGAAAATGTTTTAAAAACAATTATTTCAAAGGTTGTATTCCCAATGCAAGCATATTCAGTCTGCTTTTTTTCCCTTTTTGTGCTACAAAGAATGATAGCAATGTTCAGTAGAATGCCTTTCTTTTTTTCGGTTATTAATGTTTTGTTACGTTCAACTAAATATCAAATACATCAGTTCTGGTTGAATCACACATTCAGTTTCTTGTTTTAACAATCTGTTTTCTTTATTTCCCCATGCCGATATCATATTAGCCCTTCACTGCTGCTATAACAATATACTATAAACTTTGCAACTCTTGAAATTATTTTTATGTAAGAGATTGATGTATGCTTTCTTCTTCTACTGATGCCACTTATTCACCCGGATCTGGCCATTTTCTCCCTCTTAGACCTCCCCTCTCCCTTCACAAGGACTATAATGTAAGATAGAGAGAGCTCTATGAGATTAGAGTTGAAAGTAGTTCGGCTTATATACTGCAGTGTCAGGATGTACAGTGTATAGACCCATAATCAAAAATAAAGTTGTTTGTCCAGAAGTTTTTTGTTCTGTTTGTTATTTCAGTCACGGTTGAACAGCATCTTTCTTTCGGTTTCTTTGAAATAACAAATACCTTTTTTACACTTAGCAGTAGACGTACCTTAAATTTATATTAGCTATAAATTCAGGGTCAAGATTCTTTCTGTGGCATAAAGGGCCTTGTTGTGCTGAAATCGTCCAGCATTTGCTCTTAATCTCAGAGAAGGAACGCACACACAAAAAAATGTGTGAAGGCCTTATTCCTCTCTTCCAGTTATGAAATGTATAGATCGCAAAGGACCTTGAAATCATGTGCAGTTGAATGGTTTCAGACATTTGCTTTGTTAACACCCTCTAATTAATATCATTAACACTTACATAAAAAAAGAGCACCAATCAACATTCTGGTCTGTTTAGGCTCTGACATGGTGCTACGCAAAAAAAGTTTTTATAAATATGAACATTGCCGTGGATTTTAGATTACGCACATTCTGAGTTAAAATCTGTGTGTATGCAAGTTGTTAAAATGAGGCCCATATTGTTTTGATTCTGTAAAGAAAATCTGTTTAGTTGGTCCCATTCTTTTCTAGATCGTGTGGCTCCTGCTTAACAGGTGAATTTAAGTTGTGAGGTGGGGCCTCCATGGATCTGACTTGTTTGTTCAGCACATCCCACCGATGCTCGATTGGATTGAGATCGGGAATTTGGAGGCAAAGTCAACACCTCAAACTCGCTGTGCTCCTCAAAGCATTCCTGAACCATTTTTCTTTGTGGCAGGGTACATTATCCTGCTGAAAGAGGCCACAGCCACCAGGGAATACCGTTTCCATGAAAGGATGTACATGCTGCAACAATGCTTAGGTAGGTGGTGTGTGTCAAAGTAACATCCACATGGATGGCAGGACCTTAGATTTCCCAGCAGAGCATTGCCCAAAGCATCACACTGCCTCCGCCGGCTTGCCTTCTTCCCATAGTGCCTTCTGGTGTCATGTGTTTCCCAGGTAATGCGTTCACACACACTTGGCCATCCAAGTCATTTAAAAGAAAACGAGATTCATCAGACCAGGCCACCTTCTTCCATTGCTCCATGGTCCAGTTCTGATGCTCACTGTTGGTGCTTTTGGTGAACAGGGGTCAGCATTAACTTGAGCAATTTGAGCTACAGTAGCTCGCCTGTTTAAACGGACCGCACGGGCCAGACTTTGCTCCCCATGTGCATCAATGAGCCTTGGCCTCCCTTGGGCAACTTTTGATAGATACACTGCAGATAGATACACAGAGATTTGTGGGAGGCACATCCAGGGCATGAAGCTCCCGTTCCACCACATCCCAAAGATGCTCTATTGGGTTGAGATCTGGTGACTGTGGGTGTGGGGGCCATTTTAGTACAGTGAACTCATTGTCATGCAAGAAACCAATTTGAAATGATTCGAGCTTTGTGACATCGTGCATTATCCTGCTGGAAGTAGCCATCAAAGGATGGGTACATGGTGGTCATAAAGGGATGGACATGGTCAGAAACAATGCTCAGGTAGGCCGTGGCATTTAAACAATGCCCAATTGGCACTAAGGGGCCTAAAGTGTGCCAAGAAAACATCCCCCACACCATTACACCACCACCACCAGCCTGCACAGTGGAAACAAGACATGATGGATCCATGTTCTCATTCTGTTTACTCCCAATTCTGACTCAAAATCGAGACTCCTCAGACCATACATTCCAGTCTTCAAATGTCAAATTTTGGTGAGTTTGTGCAAATTGTCGCCTCTTTTTCCTATTTGTAGTGGAGATGAGTGGTACCCGGTGGGGTCTTATGCTGTTGTAGCCGTCTCAAGGTTGTGCATGTTGTGGCTTCACAAACACTTTGCTGCATACCTCGGTTGTAACGAGTGGTTATTTCAGTCAAAGTTGCTCTTCTATGAGCTTGAATCAGTCGGCCCGTTCTCCTCTGACCTCTAGCATCAACAAGGCATTTTCACCCACAGGACTGCTGCATACTGGATGTTTTTCCATTTTCACACCATTCTTTGAAAACCCTAGAAATGGTTGTGCATGAAAATCCCAGTAACTGAGCAGATTGTGAAATACTCAGACCAGCCCATCTGGCACCAAGAACCATGCCACACTCAAAATTGCTTAAATCACCTTTCTTTCTCATTCTGACATTCAGTTTGGAGTTCAGAAGATTGTCTTGACCAGGACCACAGTGTGTACAGTATGTATGTATATATAATAAATATATGAGAATCATTAATATGATTCATAATTTATTTATTTTGCATGAAAATAGTTGCAAAATATGGCAGAAAATAATTTCTAACTGATCTACAATAATTTGCCTATAACACAGACACACTACAATTATAAAATATTATTATTTAAAATAAAGAATAAAATAAAAATAAAATAATAATAATTCATTATCCATATTTTATTTTATTTGTTTTATGTACATTTGCAAGTACAATTTGTCTTCACTTGTAATCAAACCTTTTTTCTGCAATAAGAAAATGCTGTGGCATTGCTAGATGGATGTTTCTTGTTGGAATGATAAATCGTGCTGTCAGACAGCTGGGGAAGCGCTCCGTTTTGAACGTGTCATTGAACAGTGATGGCATTATTGAATCAGTGGACCTCAGGGGAAGAGCACAGTCAATTCCAGTTGACCCTGTGTGTGACTGGATGTCTTGCCAGACAGACTCGATTTTGATGAAGACTAAGTGATGGTGTGGGAAATGTAGTTTCTTTAATCTCCAGGGGAAATGACTACAAAAATGAAGCTGGATTATTGATTATTCTTCTGTCTGTCTGTCTGTCTGTCTGTCTGTCTGTCTGTCTGTCTGTCTGTCTGTCTGTCTGTCTGTCCGGATGCTGCTGCTTAACATAAACTCGCATCCAACCACACATATGCAAACAATTAGTTCACTGTACTGTTCATTTTACACACAAAACTGTGTACTTTTTTTAACTTTTTTATATACACATATACATATACATATACATATACATATACATATACATATACATATACATATACATATACATATACATATACATATACATACACACACAGTGCAGGCCAAACATTTGGACACATATTTGTAATGTTTTTGAAAGAAGTTTCTTCTGCTCATCAAGCCTGCATTTATTTGATCAAAAATACAGAAAAAAATATAATATTGTGATATATTATTACAATTTAAAATAATTGCTTTTCAATGTATTATACTTTAAATGATCATTTATTTATGTGATGCAAAGCTGAATTTTCAGGATCATTCCTCCAGTCTTCAGTGTCACATGATCCTGCAGAAATCATTCTAATATGATGATTCATTTTCAAAGTTGGAAACAGTTCTGCTGCTTAATATTTTTTCATAACCTGTGATACTTTTTTTATTTATAAAACTTTGATGAATAAAAAGTAAAAAAAAAAAGCAAGAAACAAATGTTTAAAAAATAGAAATCTTTTGTAACAAACATATACACTACTGGTCAGTAATTTGGGGTCAGTCTTTTTTTAATTTTTTATAAATCAATAATTTTATTCAGCAAGGATGTGTTAAATTGATAAAAAACTGATAGTAAAGGAGATTTATATGATTTGAAAATATGTTTTTTATTTTGAATAAATGCAGTACTTTTGAACCTTTTATTCATCAAATATATTAGGCAGCAGAACTGTTTCCAACACTCATAATAAATCAGAATATTAGAATGATTTCTGAAGGGTCATGTAATAGACTAGATGTCACATGTGACACTGAAGACTGGAGTAACGATCCTGAAAATTCAGCTTTGCATCACAGAAATAAATGATAATTTAAAGTATAATAAATTGAAAACCAAATATTTTAAATTGTAATTATATATCCCAATATTTTAAAAAAAATTGTTCGGTATGTACCTCGGTTTTGAAGTCACAGTTCGGTATGGAATCGGTACAAGAGTTTTACAAAATTGCTTTTTATTTATTTAATTCAACAGTGGTTTACTGGGAAAAAATGTCTGTCCTTAAATTCATTAGTAAACTATATAGGGATCCCTTTAGCCTGGATGCCAGCCTAACTCAGCCCCGCCCACAACATTTTTAGGTTGGGCGGTTCGGTCGAGGGCAATATGGTGTTTGGGGGGTAAAATGTGTGATTTTATTTAAATGTTATTTTGGCAAGGTCGCCTGCTAAAATTCGCACTCATGGGTCTATATATCACATAATAGTCGCTTCAAACCGCGGACATAGAAAACAACCCGCGGGGAAAAAAACGCGGACTTGGCAACACCATGGGCAACACATTGCAGTTGAGCGCTGTTGACATTTGACAATGTGTCGCTCTGTTGCTCTGATTGGTTGTAGGTCTATCCAATTGATGTCTTTCCTGGTTCGGTTGAAACACGCCCCATAATCACAGCCCAATGGAGCAGTACCAGACTCATATTCTGACTAGAATTAAGTATGACCACGTCAGGCTAGGATCCCTTACTTACACATTGTTATAATAATAAGGTTAACAACAGACCCCAACTATTAGCCCAAAATCAGTTATTTATTTTTAGAACACTCATATGCTTCACATAAGGCAGTTTTTGCATTAACTTCTTAATCTAATAATAGGCCTATATATATTTCTCTCCAACTGAAAAATAATCATTTATACCGCAGTGTGTCTGTCATTTTCATATATATAGGCTAATATAATACATATATCAGCTAATATAGGTCATATATTCAGTGAGAGTTAATTTCTCTAGTGAACTCTCTCAGCTGTGACACTGAAGGACTTCTGAGGTAGGCTAAATGTTATGCTAGGGCAAATTGTGCTCAAGCTATTTTATTGTCTTTCCGCGGTTGAATTGAGCGATTATATAAAATACGTTGCAGTAAGTTGTAATGTATCCTCAACATACCTCAATATATTAATTTGTGTTTATTCTTTAGGAAGAGATGATCGCGTTCACTCGCGCGGCGCACCGCCGATTGAACTGACGCGCCTATGTCACGTCACATTAAAGAGCGTCAAAACGGCATTTGAATTTCATGATAAAATAGGACTGAATACTTCATATGTTCGTTTGGGAACTCGGATTGAAGTGTGATCCACGCTTAAAACAAGCTGACTGTTAACTGTTAAAGATTGCATTTAACCGTCCGGTAGGCCTACACACGTGCACCGACCCGAAAGCCCCATACCGAAATGGTTCGGTACGAGTACATAAGCGTAATTTTTTTTTTATTTGAAAAACATTAAATTGATTAATCATTTCAAATCCAGTTAACATTTAGAATTGCAAATGTTGACTGGACTAAAAAACGCAAATCCAATCAATATTTTATAAAAGTAGGCTACTAAGGCCAAATATTTTACACACAATATGTTACTATGGTAAATAGATTTTTGTTTGTGCTGCTAAAAATGGGCTGTTTGATATCAAAATGCATTTGATAATAGTCTATCAGAACAATATTTGTGAAATTAGATGTATTTTCGATGTTTTGTTTGATGGTATCTGCATTTTGATGAGGCATCCTACAACACTATACATATTACATATTTAATAATTCATGAACATGTAGTTAATTGTGGCATTTAATCTGCCTAATTTTAATGAATACGTACAAGACGTACAAGAAGGATCTGTATTGCTCGTCTGATTTTGCGGAAGGATCTGTGTTGCTCATTGACTTCGTGGAAGGATTGTTACAGATCAAAGGACTTCGCGAGTTTCACCAGAGGCAGCAGCAGCAATTTTGAGAGTGCAGTTCACGCGTCAGGTGGTAATGATTAAATTGCAGACAAATATGTCGAACATATTAGGCTTGTATGGATATTTAACGTTAGAAGTGAAGTAAGAAGTAAATATACCCAAGGGAAATAGGGATTATTTAGGCCTCAGTGCTGTCTACGTCAAGTTCACGTTACATTAATGTGGTCTTTAACCATGTTTAAGTAATAAAACATAATTTTGTGTTAAACTATAATACTATATAATGTATTTTAGATTTAATCTCAGACTTTCTCTCATTAGCTAGGCCAAGGTGCCGTGGTGATTTTTATACGAGCAAATTTACTGAAACATGTCAAACGTGTAATGTAGGCCAAATAATGTATGCTATTTAGGGTTACGTGGTTGTGTTGAACGGGATTTTTCGTGTTCCAACTTTTGAAATTTTCCCGTAAAGTTAAGGGAACGACGTCATAACCACGAATACTATGATAAAATGGCGCTCATTTTCAAGTGGGACGAATTCAAATCAGAGTAAGAGAAAAGCCATGTAGCCACGTTGCAATATAGGGTAAAATATTTTAGTTTGCAAATTTAGTTTAGTCACACATGCAAGTAAATTCTTATTATTGATAAAATGTTTAAAGAATATAATTTTATTTTTTGAAATTATTTTTTCCCTTTATTTCTCCAACAGGGTGTGACCAAGATATCCATTGATGCTTTGTCGTTGTTGCAAAGTTTCTCATCCAAGCCAGTCAGTTCTTCTTAAAGGGATAGTTCACCCAAAAATGAAAATTCTGTCATTTATTCACCCTCATGTTGTTCCAAACCTGTATGAGTTTTGGAAGAATGTTTGTAACCAAGCAGAGAGAGCAACAATTCACTACCATAGTAGGGGGGAAACAATACTATGGTAGTGAATGGTTGACATCACACATCATCAGCGTGTTTTATTCAGAGGTATACAGACGTCAGTCACCAAGCACTGCAACTAAAACAGCAGCAGCCTTTTACAGTTCCACTGCGCTTATGTGGCATTCAAACCATACCTACTGTAATTAGGAAGAGATGAAAACATGTGACGTTATACTCAGAGCAATTTGTGACTCGAATTGATGTTTCAATGGCAACTTTATCAATCCCGAAATGCATCTGCAGCAGTCAGGTGGTCCAGGCCAGTGCTCTTTAAGTTGTTTAAGTTATTGTTATGTGCTTTAAGACATGTGGTAGTTTAACTTTGTTTCTCGTCATGTGACACTTTGCAGACTCTGCTGTGTGCATTTATGTTTTGAAGGAAGCATGGCTTTGGAGACGCTCTGAAGGGAAAGATCTCATGCTTTCAAAGCTGGATTGCCTCTGAAAATTGCCTCCCCTACCTTTAATAGTTGTTATTCAGAAGCCCTCTTTAATAATTTAGCCAGACAGAAAATTCTGGCGCAAAAAACCCTGGTGTTCTTTGATGGTTCCATCACAAGCATCAGGCATGGATGAACAGCACCCATCAACCAGCTCTTGCCCCTGAAGGCCATTCTGCTATCATTGGTCTCTGAAGGGAGAGATGGAAATCATTTCTATTGATCAACATTTTCAATCATTTTACTGTTTCACTGTTTTCTATTACCAAAAAAAAATCACAATTAAGATATACACCTTTAAAATAGAAAACAATTATTTGAAATCTTAGTATTATTTCACAATAATAATGTTTTTACTGTAGTTGTATTATAAACCTGTACATTTAGATCATTGACTTTTTTATAGAATAAAAGTAAGTATTATTTAAGTACATTTTTATGGGGGAAAAAACAAGAACATAACTAAATGGTTTCCTACAGTTGGGGATTCCTCAGCAGTCATTTCTCTTTCTTGTTGCATCCCACAGTATGCAGGGTGCGGCCCCTCTGGGCTACGTTTAGGACCCATTAAACTGCCACAGTGGTTGTGAGTGTTTGAATGTGTTAGTTGGGAGAACCTGCCTGTAGTAGGGTTACAAATACTGTGGGCATTCACAGGATAAAGATAGCAAGCCAGTAAGCACTCTAAAAAGGGTCACTGGTTTGGAAGCTGGTTTTAAATGAAGCTGAGAATGAGAGATGTGTAAAAGTTGAGCTGGATTACCACAAACAGCTGTCACTGTGGTTTCTGAAGTCAAGCGATATACGCAAACAAGAGGAAGCTACTGCAAAGGCAATGCTTCTCAAGGTTAAACCTTGGAGTTTAACCTTGGTGAGATTGGAGGACAGAATGATAAAGCAAAAAATACTAAATTGTTCAAAGCATGTTTCATATGATATTTTTGAGGGGGGAAAAAGACAAGTCACTACTCACTGAAAATCTCTCTCAACTTTCAGATTTTTTTGGATGACCCAATGGGGATATACAGTCCCTGACAAAAGTCTTGTCACTTGTGTACAAAATGACCTAAAGTGCTGCTGTGATAATGTTTCAGCTTTTGTGATAATGTTTCAGTGAAAAACTAAACTTTCAAAAAGTATTCTAAAATTCACAGCTTGGTAAAGCCCATTGAGTCAAGTTTTGCAAAGACATAAGTGTTGTCACCTTGTCATAGGAGCTTCACCTGTGACTAATATTGGATCAATTAGGTCTCAAGTGTGTATAAAAAGAACCCCAGTACGCTAGACCTTCACATCAACTGCAACTAGACCTCTGCAAACATGCCTAAGATTCACCCTGAGACTAAAGTTTTGATTATCAAGAGGCTGAAGACCAGATCCACTGCTGATGTGGCAGACACCTTCAATGTGTCTCAGCGTCAAGTACAGAGGATAAAAAAAAGATTTGAAGAGACTGGAGACGTTTTTGACAAGCCCAGGTCAGGCAGACCCCGCAAGACAACTGCTCGAGAGGACCGTTTGTTGGCTCGAAAATCCAAGGCCAGCCCATTTTCCACTGCAGCAGAGCTCCACGAGACCTGGTCACCTGAAGTCCCTGTGTCAACCAGAACAGTTTGTCGGATTCTGTCTCGAAATGGCCTCCATGGTCATGCCCAGAAGCCAGCACTAAACAAAAGAGAATTGAAAAACCGTGTGGCATTTGCCAAGGCCCACAGCCTGTTAAAAGGATGGACGCTGGAAAAGTGGCAGAAGGTGGATTTTTCAGATGAATCTTCTGTTGAATTACACCACAGTCGCCGCAAATATTGCAGAAGACCTACTGGTGCCCGAATGGATCCGAGATTCACCCAGAAAACAGTGAAAAATCATGGTCTGGGGTTACATCCAGTATGGGGGTGTGCAAGAGATCTGCAGGGTGGAAGGCAACATCAATAGTCTAAAATACCAAGAAATCTTAGCTACCTCTTATTCCCAACCATAAAAGAGGCCAAATTCTGCAGCAGGAAGGTGCTCCATCGTATACTTCCATCTCCACATCAAAGTTCCTCAAGGCGAAGAAGATCAAGATGCTCCAGGATTGGCCAGCCCAGTCACCAGACATGAACATCATTGAGCATATGTGGGGTAGGATGAAAGAGGACGCATGGAAGACGAAACCAAAGAATATTGATGAACTCTGGGAGGCATGCAAGACTGCTTTCTTAGCTATTCCTGATGACTTCATCAATAAATTGTATGAATCCTTGCCAAACCGCATGGATGCAGTCCTTCAAGCTCATGGAAGTCATACAAGATATTAAATTTGGATCTCACAGCACCACAACTTAATTTGCTGACATATTTTTGTATTTGCAGTAAATTTGTTCAATTTCTGTATAAGCGACAAAACTTTTGTCTTGCCAAAATTTGACCTTTCTGTCTTGATTAAATGATAAATATTTTTTCTATGAAAATTATTTATTTCAGTGCATTAAACATAATTTGGGAGGGTTTTAGCTTTTCATATGAGCTATTTATAACACCAATTAATTAATTAAAAGTCATGTTAATATCAGGTATTTCTAGGAAATAGATAAGCGACAAGACTTTTGTCAGGGACTGTATCTGTGAATTAGGGTTACACTAGAAGCATGTTGACGTTTCATTGTTATTTTCTATTTTTTTTATTAATAGAGACAGTAGAGAGCACATTTTAAGAGGTCTCTAGACATGACAACTCTTATCTCATCATGTCTGGAGCACATGCACTAGGCCATAGCTCTGACAGAATTAGCAGGTTTCCATTGTTTTTCCCACTGGAGGGCTGGTGACCCAGTGAGATGGAGCGAGACAGAGAGCCATCAGGTGGAGAGGAATAACAGACCGGCTAAAAGAGATGCTAAAATGTCAGCGCCAGGCCGATTATGCCAGGCTGGCACTGTGGTGCCCGCTGGTGAGATGGAGATGAAAGAGCCTCCCACTGGCTTCAGAAACCAAGAGCACAGCAAGGGGGGGCCTCGTGGGCGTCAGACGGAGTGGGATGGGGGTGGCGTGTCTGTATGTCTGTATTTGCTTATGAGTGTGTTGGAGCTTCTCTCTTTATTTAACAGGCACTGCAATAGGAAGCAAAATATTTCAAATTAATAGAATAGCTCACTCAAAAAAACATTCTGCTATTTTTTGCTCATCTTTATGTTGTTTCAAACCTGAATATCTTTATGTGGAATACAAAAAGAGATTTTTTCTTGAAAAATTCATAATGTTTACTGATAATCTTCCCCTCCAACTGTTAAAACTTCTGTGTGTCGTTGAGTTGAAGAGTTGAAGTCAAGAACCCAAAATGGTTGATAAATCATTGAATGATTCATTCATGAAAAAGATTCAACTCACTGACCCTGATGATCCCTCAATGATGCTCTGCTCAATGACGGTCAGTGACTCAAACCAGTATATTGTATTTCAGTCCTTCCTAGTAAATCAAACACAAACACCTTACAACTCACTGTGGTATGTTAACTAAAAGTCACGATTAAATCAAAATGCAATACTTTTTCCATGGAATACAGTACTGATGATCAAAATAACTTCCCCTCCTCCTTACAGTGACATAACTTCTCTGATGATGTTTTTTTTTTTTCGGCGCAAGGGCGGGACAACTTGTCACTCGCATGACATCACACCCATAACAAACCACAATCATCCAATCAATTCCATATGGGCAAAATCAAATCCTGCCCTACATTTTTGTCGTTGCACTTCACTTGAATATAAACCATTCAGGCATAACATTATGTCCCCATTTTGCTACCAAAACAGCCCTGACCGGTCAAGGCAATTCCACTAGACCCCTGAAGGTATGCTGTGGGTTTCTAAGACCAAGAGGTTAGCAGCAGATCCTTTAAGTCCTGTAAGTTGCGAGGTGGGGCCACCATGGTTCAGGCCTGTTTGTGCAGCACATCCCACAGATGCTTGATTGGATTGAAATCTGGCAAATTTGCATGGGCACACTGACTGCCCCGTAGCTATGCAGCCCCATACGCAACAAAATGTGATGCACTGTGTATTCTGACACCTTTCTGTCAGAACCAGCATTTACTTATTGAGTAATTTCAGCTATAGTAGCTCAAATTGCTGTTTGATCGGACCACACGGGCCAACCTTCGTTCCCCACGTGCATCAATGAGCCTTGGCCACCCATGACCCTGTTGCTGGTTCACAGCTGTTCCTGCCTTGGATCACTTTTGATAGATACTGCAGACTAAAAGCACCCCACAAGAGCTGCAGTTTCGGAGATGCTCTGATCCAGTTGTCTTGCAGTCAAAATTTATTAAACTCCTCAAATCCGGATGCTTGCCCATTTTCCTGCTTCTAACATATCAACTTTTAGGGCAAAATGTTCACTTGCTGCCAAATACGTCCCACCCACTAACAGGTGCCATGATGAAGTGATAATCAGTGTTATTCACTTCATCTGGCATACTGTAATGCCTGATTGGTGTATAGAGAAGAAATACTATCACAACTTCCATTTCATGCTACTTTAAATCAATCTAGAGAATAGCCATACAGGTTTGAAATTACATGGTGGTAAATGAAAAAAGTTTACATTTTGGGTGAACTACTTTATCACTCTTTTGGCCAGTCCATCTTATGTGTGTCAAACTCATCTCTATCAAATAAATGAAAAACCACCAAACCACATCCATGCATATTTTCACATCTCTTGAGTGATAGTTGCATTTCTTTGCTCAGTTTATAATCAGTAATGCATACAAGCTCCTGTGAAGATTCATCCCGCAGATTTGAAAAAAGGAATCCTGTTGTCTGGCGTTCCATGCGTCACATGGGACGTACCACACGCTGCGCTCATCTCTCCTCCATCTCAATCTTTCTCTCCACGTGTGGGATGCACAGACTCTATGAGTTTGAAAAGTGAACGTGGGCTGCACACACTCGACAGGGAATATGAAGAGCGAGAGACAGAGAGATCAGATGAGAAACACTCCAAAAATGAAAAAGAGGATTAATTGGGAAGGACAAGAATTGAGGGGAGATTCAGTCAGTTCTCTGGATAAGATGCAGAGACCTATTAAAAATGTATCAAAGCGAGGTGGATGTGTGTAACACAAATTAAGAGGTTCTTCTCTGCCTGTCTCTCTTGCTCACGTACACACAAGGTAACGAGAAAGGTTATCAGTAGTGTCATGAACCCCCATCAGTCACACATGCAGTGACACAGTTGCTCACTAATTAACCCGCAGACTGACACTATTATTTCTGCCTCGCATCTATCGGTGCTTTCTTCCTTCATCTGTTCGTTTCATTGGATAAAATGCATTTATTTATGTTGTGAATGTCAATGTTACTATTGTGAGTATTTGAATCGACTTTTAATCAAATAAGGACATCATGTGTTAAGAATAGATATTTAATTAAATTAATCATAATTAGCCACACGCACACACACACGCACGCACACACGCACACGTCTGATTCACTATCTTTGTGGGGCCTCTCCATAGACATAATGCTTTTTATACTGCACAAACTGTATTCTATTCCCTAAACCTATCACAGAAAACTTTCTGCATATTTACATTTTTAACACACAAAAAAAAAACTAATTCTGTATGATTTATAAGCTTGTTATATCATGGGGACCTCAATATACATCCCCACAGTGACACGAGTAGTCCGTGTACATTCAGGTTGAAGGACAAGATTGAAAATATGAACACACATATACATATACGTTCTGTAATGGCAACATTTAACTAACATAGCATTAGCATGATACATATCCACAAAAATATGGTATTGATATGGCCCAAAAACATTACACATACATATTCAAAAAGTGGTATCTTCATGGTGAATGTCCAAACAACAATAGTACCGCATTATTTCTTGCTTAGTATCACCATGAATCTAGTTTGTTTTCTTTGGAAATTTAAAATGACTACTGCTGTATTATTATAAAACTGTATCTTGCTAATGGACTCTTTGGCTGTATTTTTGTATGTCTAAATAGTGTGTCTGAATCGCCTCTGGCTGCGGGTGTGATCGATATTTCAGAAAGCAGCACAGATCACCACACAGACTTCAGTATTCTGGAGGACTGCCAATAGAGCAGCAGCAACCCACTCAAACACACACACACACACACACATGACTGTAACCCACTAACCTGCCCTTTCCCCACATACCACGACACACACACACACATGACCTACACCCACTTGACAACACATACACACATGCTCACAAACACACACTCACCCACACACACACACACACTCACAAAACATACATTCACATGCTACAAGCCTTCTCTCCCATGCATTAATTTAATACGTCAATAGCAACTTAATTGCAATGTGTTAAAATAGATGTTTGTATTTTCTAAAGAAAATGTGGGTGGTGCTTAGCTGTGGGTTCTGTTCTTTAGTTGAAAGAATTTGCTAAATTGAAGAAGAACATTTTAAATTAGATAATCATTCATTCACCCTCATGTCGATCCATATTATTTTCTTCAAATTTGGGTAGTAGCCTCTGAATGTAATTGTATGAAAAGGAAAAAAAAATCTAAATATCTTTACAGAAAAAAAGAAAATCTTGCAGGTTTGGAACAACATGAGGGTGATTCAAGTTTTTATTGCTAAAACACTATAAATGATTAATTTGGCCCAATTTTCCAAACCATTCATTCAGTTCTAAACAAAAATGTTTCTCAAAACGTTTAACACATTTTATCTGTTTTCACACACTCTCAATATTTTCTGTAAAACGACACAAAAATGTCCTCATTTTGCACAGGTTTACTTTATGCCCTCATTCTCAAACACATATTAGAATGAACTCGTGTGTCATACAACTCAAATAGCACACATTTATCGAAAACATTAAAGGTGCGAGAGAGAGCTTGCATGTATATGGTTGCCAGATTGTACATTTAGGTAAAACACCGGATAGTATCAACCGGATAGTGGCTCTCTTGACTGAATTCATCGACTGATTTTTTTTATTTATTCCCGTTCAAATAAATACGATTCGGGATCTGCACGAAGTAAATATCTTTTGAATCGTCTTTCACAAACGTCTCCATGGTTACAAGGCACACTCTATGTGCAAGCAGATTGTCACGCTGGTTATATTGACAAAAGTTTTCCTATTTTCCTAGCTATAACTGTCTAAAAAATAGCAACTTTTAATTTTCCGTTGGTCTTAGTACATAATGTAACTATAGAAGAATCCAGTTTTGAATAGGAAAAATATTGAAAGTCTTTGATAATTTTTTTGAGCACTGATGCTTCTGGTCTAATATGATGTATGCTAAGCTATGCTAAAAGTGTTACTGCCAGAGAGAGAGATCAGCTGAATGGATTCAAAAACAGTACAACTCAACTATTTAACTCGAGACTTGGAAAATTAGCCTATTTTCCAAAAAAAAAGTGGAGTGTTCCTTTAAGACATCAATGTATCGCCACAAGCTACAATGTTTTCGTATGTGTTTTTTTACTCTCATGGTGACTATGAGATCTATGAGTCACCACATTGACATGCATTATACGAGCAACGGTTGGAGTTAAAAATCATCATTTGGGTTCTGAAGAAACAAACACACCTATATCTTGGATGCCCTGGGGATAAGCAGATAAACATTTTCATTTTTGGGTGAACTATCCCTATAAGTCACCATCATGTCTAACTCAATATAAGCCAAACCGTGATTAAAGTGATCTTTAGAGCTCGGGTGTGGAGGATTTGACTAATGGCAAGTAAAGTAAGTTTCTAATGCCGAGATTTAGTATAATTTATTTTACATTAATCATATGGCGAGACTGATTTAGTCCAGTTATACGCAAATTATATTAAAGATATACATGAGTTTAAAGGCCATTCACATCATGAATAATAACTATAAAGATATTTGTCAATCGCCTCTTATAGGTAAAGGAGCTATTTACTGTCGTTGTATTGTATGAATGCCTGAATGTTGATGTCTAGTTGACAATATATAATAAATCATAATAATGCCAGACTTTATATATAATAGTTGGTTATATAAAGTATAATGCAAATATATGATTGTTAGTCTTGCTGTGTTCTTTATGAAGGCTATACATAACCAATTGGGATATGCAGCCGTGGAAGCCACAAACAGATCAGGTCAGTTGGATGCTCATAGCTGTCAATCATTCCGCATGTATGCAGTCCTTTCTATTCATTATTTCACATAATGCAGTCTTGTTTATTTTCCTGTCTCCATATACAGAATGACACATATGTGGAATGCTAACCCTGTGAATAACAGTAGCTGTCCTGCCAGGCAGCCAGGTCAGCATGTGTGTATACGGTATATTTGAAGACAGGAAGTGTGGTTTCTAATAGATAATGGACTGACAGGACGCATCATTAGCCACAGTACTACAGTGTCTGGCAGGAGTTACACATACGCTGTATACCCATTAGTTCTGACTGTCACGTCTGTCTCGCTGTCTGCCTGTCGCCCTCTCTTTCTCTCAGGTTTTCTCTGTCTCTCTTTTCCCTACACTTTCTGACAACTCTTGAGGATGCGCTGTCTGTCTTGCTCTCTCACTCTCTCTCACACACACAGCTGCTGTTTTTCTCTTGGTTGGATGAGTGTCAGTAATCATTACCGGTGTCAGTCTGTGCCCTCAACCGCTTCCACAGAAACCATAGAAACCAGCTCTGTTCCTCATTACTGTCACAGTGCCAGGAACATACGCAGTCATGATATACCGACAGGTTTTCTCAAATAACATTTGCATTCAGCAAAGAGTTTTCCGGTAATTTTTACAGTCTACAAAGATTATCAGAATAATCTTAAACACTCTTGCATCCTAAGCTGAACACATTTTTAATGGGGCAACTTCCCCCCTAAAAAAAATCTTTGAATCCTTGACTGAAAATTCAATCTTTGTAAACTGTAGAGAAAAAAAATGTCGGTTTACCTGGTTGCTTTAAAAAAAATATTAATTTCAATTAAAAAAATGTTCCTAGTTAAAACAATGAAGGAGATTGGTTTAATACATAGAAACTCAAAATATTGTTATCTGAACCACATTAATTATTTAAGTTGATTTGACAAAATATAAAAAGTTGTGATTACAAATCTTCTTCTTTTTTTTACTGTGTAAGTACAAATCTTCTACATTCTTTCAAAAATAAATAAATAAATAAATAAATAACAATAATCTCCAAAACAAAATGTCAAAGCTGCTTTTTTTCATAACCTGTACTGTAAAAAATTATTTAGAAAAAAAGTTACCTGGTTGCCTTAAAATTTTGAGTTCATTGAAATTAAAATTTTGAGTTAATACAATGAACATTTTTTGAGATTCAACAACCTTTATTAAAATATTATTAAAAGATTTTGTAAGCATATTGGGTAATTGTGTGTGTGTTTTATTTCTGATGACGCAGTGAAACATGCCAAATAGAACAAAAAAATTATTTATCAAATTTTTTTGTGGTTCAGATACAATAATTTTGAGTTTCTATTTATTAAACAAATTTCCTTCATTGTATCAACTCAAATTTTTAATTTCAACAAACTCAAAATTGTAAGGCAACCAGGTTACTTACTTTTTTAAGTTAAACCAACAAAAACCAGCAAAACATTTTTACAGTGTGAAAATGTGCTCACTATTAAAAAATTATTGTCATGATTTGTTGTCTCAACTTTTTATCTTTTATCAATATTTTTATCTTTTTTTCAATATTTTGTTCATCCAAACTTAATCACATTAAAAAAGATTTATTTATCCAAGAGCATATATATACAATTTGTCATTGTTTGTGCTATCTATAAATACATGTGTCATACTGTCGTTGTATAAATATAACTCTATTAGGGAAAGTTATTTTAAATTTGTTGGATGTTTTTTTTTTTTTTGGTGCAGGGATTAATTCCTGACAAACATCAGATGACAGATGTTTTTTTCTTTTCTTTTGCAATCTATGGTAGAGTTTTTCCCTTTTCCGCTGTTTTTCCTTTATATTAACAACTTTATATAGTGTAGGTTGGCAACATAAAAATAATTCAGAATCGACACGTATACCAGTAGTTAAAAAAGTGTGTTTTTGTCCTGCTTTGGTCATGTTGTATCTTGCCTATCCACACTCAAAAAATAGATGTATGAGTCATAGTGCCCCTGCCCATTAATGATGCTATAATAGGAACCATAAGAAAGCTCTCTCGTATCAGCCTCGGACAGCATGAAAACAGACTGTCAATGTATCATTCATGGACCATCTGATCCATATCGCTCATAAAATGCCAAACGCTGGCTGAAATCCAAGTTCATTTCCAGATTTAATCTGATTGGCTGACTTAAATGCAATTTCTACGATTGAAAACGGTTTTATCACTCCATCAACAACAAAGTCATGTTTACTAGTTACTAGGTTGATATAATGAGCACTTCCAAGGAAGAAATAATTCTTTGATTTGCCAAAATTTGTGAAGTACATGGAGTTATTCAAGAGTTTTGCAAGCTTGAACATGCTTTTATAATTTGCTTTGTTCTGATCTGTCCAAATGTGGCTGGTCCAGACTTTATGCCAATAGTCAAATTTCTGGCTCTGAGAAATGAAATGCTTTCTAGCATCACATAACACACATATACTGTGCATTTCAAAACAATACACTTGAATAATTTGCATTACAATAATGAACATAAAAAAACGACGGTGCCTAAAAGCAAAATAATTACGCGTACACTGACAGTCTTGTTATAACAAGTCAAGCCAAGCATCCTCCACTACACCTCCTCTTGACAGCATGTGACAGGACGTTTGTTTTAAAGCTTGAGTCAGTTAGTCAATGAACACGATGGATTAGGGTCATGCCGACTTTATAACAAACTGATAAATTGGCTCTAGAGCCAATGAGTGACAGGTATTGATGACCCATAAGCATTGTCTTTCAATCCCTAGAGTTGTTATCAATAGGCATATCTATTAATTGATCCCACCCATCCTATGCATAACTCGAAGATATAAATAATGCAGGCTAAGTCAGTCGGTGCCATGAAGCTGTCAGAGAGACATATTTGATCCATGCCTGTGCCATGCAGTGTGTTGGGAATTATGTTCATGAACATAGATAATGTTCCGGCATCGGTTTTCATAATCAATAGAGATATATACCCTTTTCGTGATTAGAGTGTTATATAACTGTTTGTCTAGCAAACAACAGTTCTAGCAGGTTCAATATATTTTGACATTAAAAATGACTAATTTTATAAAAATAAAAAATAAAAAATGAATGTAATTGTACTTTGTGTGATCTATATTTAATATAATATGAATATTTCAATATATCTCAACGTGCTGTCCATCAGGATAGCATACTGCCTTACATTTTTTTGGAAAGCAAGAAAGGTGCACAGAATGAAATACAGTCAGGGGTTCCAAAATTCATAAATACGGCCCTGCGTGTGGGAACAAGAGCTATGACATCATCATCATCACACTCCCCTATTGCAATGCAAGGTCTTTAAAGATGTGCCGTCCATCCCACACACACCCAAATAACCGTGGAGGAGGACATGGGCAAGTCACCACCTCTTTGCATTTAAAATCTACTCCAGAATGGCCAAAATTCAACTACACCCACCATATGAGTGGATATAAGTGCCTGTGGGACTTCATGTGTGTAAGACAGCGAGGCAGAGAGGGAGACAAGACAGATAGACATCAAAAAGTGTGAAAGAGGGAGAGTGGGTTCTCAAACCGAGTCCCGGCCCTCCCTGCTTTATTGAGAGCAGGAAAGACAGACAAGTCATCCCTCCATCGCCAACGAGTGGTGCTCTGCTCCTTTCAATGAACACTTGATGTTTGAATATGTGAAGTTAAGCACGCGGATAACAATGTCATACTCCTACATGAACACGTGGGCATCGATTCAAAAGGTAGACTGATTCTCTGTGCTTGAGAGAGACAGTCATATAAGTGAATAAATGGCCTCTCAAACAGACACGCACCAAGAATGCTGCCGAATATTTAAGATTGGGGGCGCACATTTAAAAAGCTTAAGAATCAGCCAGAGTGCAAGAGTTTCCCCGTTCGTTTCTTCTCCATGGGGTTTTCAAAACATTTAATCAATGAAGAATTCTAAGCCAAGATTCGGAGTAAAAAAGTCTATGAAAACCATGCAAAAAATTACAAGTATCTTTTATGAAGGACTAAGCTATGGGAGCGTAGCTTATTCCTTAGTTAGCATTGCAAATGTGTAGTCAAACAAAAAAGCAACATGTATATAAAAAACAATATAATAGGCTTTATGCAGAACACCACATGGACAAACAGGAAAGAAGGGCTCATTGCATCCACTTGTTGAAGAAATCGTTTTTTAATAGTTCATTTACTCACCCTCGCCTCAAGCCATCCTAGGTGTAAATGACTTATATAACTTATATTAAGTTATATTAAATAATAACCTGGCTCTTCTCAGCCAAATTTCAAAATATACATATATGTACATAGATATTTTTCATTTTTAAATGTTTTTTTTTTTTTTTTTTTTTTTTTTTGATTAAGCGGTTGCTGTGTGCTGTAATTTGTATTAGTTATTTTTAAGGTTTAAAGTTTATTTAAAAGTTTAATTTCAGTTTTAGTTTGAATCATCGTAGTACGTCAAACTAAACATATTTTATAAAGTTTTTTGATATTAATAAAATGTTCAACTAATATTTTTATTTTATTCCAGCTTTATTTTATTTAACAACAACAAATTTAAAACAAAAATGTCATTGGAAACATATGGAAATGAAACAAAAACAAGCTTTACTTTTTAGTTCTCTCGCTATTAAACTGGGGGGTTCATTGACCACTAAAGTATAGTGTGCATCTTTTTTACACAACCCATATGCCATGGTATCTAACAAATAATTTACATGTAAATATTTACATTACTAGTCTATAAGCTTGCATACAACATGTTCATATTACTTAAACACAGACCTGCAGCCTAATTGAAATAACAGCAAAAACACTAGTACCACAATGCATACTTTTTCTGCAATCTTTTCTGTGGACATCTAGCCTGACGTGGTCATACTCAATTCTAGTCAGAATATGAGTCTGAAATGTGATTATGGGGTGTTTTAACCGAACCAGGAAAGACCTCAATTAGATAGACCTACAACCAATCAGAGCAATGAAGCGATGCATTGCGTTAGTTGTCAAATGTCAACGGAGCTCAACTGCACTGTGTTGCAGGTTTTTTTGTCCGCCGGTTGAAGCGACTATTATGTGATATATAGACCCATGAATGCGAATTTTAGCAGGCAACCTTGCCAAAATAACACACATTTTACCCGTCAAACACCATTTTTCCCCCGGAGAACCCCCCCGAGAAGCTATTGTTTAGGGTTAGTAGTTGGTGCGTTTTGCTGTAAAAACTTGGCAACCCTGTCTGCACACACGCTGGAATAAACGATCTTAGCCGGTATTGTAAAAAAAAGAAAAGAATTTAAGGATACACAGAGTACTTACCCAACATGATCATAATTTCTGAGAGAAATAGTGAAGGTGAATGCAACAAGATCTCCGTTTAGGATTCAAACAAATATAATCCAAGCCCCTTTGATGACGTGGATGATTATGTTACTGTTTATAATCTGTCCGTCATCGTCTAAAGCCCGCCCTGATGATTTCATTGGTCCGAACAGTTTCTGTTTGGGCATAATCAGTCCTCTATGGATCGAGTCCAGACCGAACCGCCCGAGCTCAAATGTTGTGGGCGGGGCTGAGTTCGGCTGGCGTCCAGGCTAGTGGACATCTCTTCGACGTCACAACTCTGCAACTTGAGTACCATTGAGAATTCGCACTGCAATAAACAGCTTTGCTTGGTCATTAATGCACATAACTTGTAATTATGAAATTTCTGAGTCCACTTGAGGGGAAACAAGTGGGATCACATCCCCTTCAGTGTCTATGGTGGTTATGGCCCTGCTGTCAAACACACTGGTTCGTCCATGAGTGGATTTGAATAGAGTTGGGTTGAGAGTGTTTATATTGTGTGTGTGTGTGTGTGTGTGTGTGTGTGTGTGTGTGTGTGTGTGTGTGTGTGTGTGTGTGTGTGTGTGTGTGTGTGTGTGTGTGTGTGTGTGTGTGTGTGTGTGTGTGTGTGTGTGTGTGTGTGTGTGTGTGTGTGTGTACAATTTAGAGCAAAAATATTAGCACACCTGCATTAATATTAGCCTTTTTATTTCCCTGATTGCTAACCATAAAATCATCTAATCATATCGCTAAATATCTAATCTTATTAAATGATCAGATTTTTCTGCCAAAGTGATTTTTGTATGACAGCCATGGAGAGTATAGAAGCGTCTAATTTCCTGCTGCTCCAAAAAAAAACTGAGTTTGACTCTCATTACGCAAATGAGATTGAGTGATATCACTGCTGAGAATGAACAGTGTCTGTCAGATGCATGGCTGAAAAATGTTGTGAATTCCCACAAACATATACTGAAAACACACTAACTAAAATATGCATGCTGTAAACCATATACATTGTGATATTGTACATATACATATCCGAATTGTACAATACAGTTCTTAATTTGAAATATTTTAGTAAGCTAATCCAAATATGTAACTTACATATTTTAGTAGTGTAAACTTGGCTTAATTTACTCATGCTTTGATAGCATTAGCATAGCATAGCAATTGCTGAATGGGTACAGCATAGGGCTGCATGGGCCATATGGCTGAAAACTGTTTCATGAATGTTTCACATCGGTCGATAACAATAATTATTGATTTTTTTATGAGCAATTTGAAATAAAGACCAGGAGAACATTTATTTAAGACCAGTATATTACATTTAACCATTTTTATTTTAAACTTACCTTCCTCTGATTATAATCCCCTTAGTTAGAAAGCCAGAAATGCCATTACAACCATGGAAAAAAACCCTTGTGAAAAAGAAGTGTGCTTAATTGTATTGAAAGTGTATTTTTTGTGCACTTAATATATTTAAAGTATATTTTTTAAAAACTGCACTTGTAGATAATATGATATAATTAAAATTAAGTGCCACTTAAGTGTACTTAAAGAGAATACACTTTAATGACAATATTTCTAAACACACTTAAGTACACTTTTTTAAAATTCACTTTGTAATAATATCTAATTAATTTGTATTTTTAAAAAGTACACTTTCATGACAATATTTATAAACACACTTTAGTGCACTTTTAATAAGTGTACTTTGTAATAATATATAATTAATTTGTACTTTAAAAAAGTACACTTTCATGACGATATTTATAAACACACTTTAGTGCACTTTTAATAAGTGTACTTTGTAATAATATATAATTAATTTGTACTTTAACAAAGTACACTTTCATGACTATTTATAAACACACTTTAGTACACTTATAATAAGTGCGCTTTGTAATAATATATAATTAATTTGTACTTTAAAAAAGTACACTTTCATGACGATATTTATAAACACACTTTAGTGCACTTTTAATTAGTGCACTTTATAATAATATCTAATTAATTTGTACTTTAAAAAAGTACACTTTCATGACAATATTTATAAACACACTTTAGTGCACTTTTAATAAGTGCGCTTTGTAATAATATATAATTAATTTGTACTTTAAAAAAGTACACTTTCATGACGATATTTATAAACACACTTTAGTGCACTTTTTATTAGTGCACTTTATAATAATATCTAATTAATTTGTACTTTAACAAAGAACACTTTCATGACAATATTTATAAACACACTTTAGTACACTTATAATAAGTGCGCTTTGTAATAATATATAATTAATTTGTACTTTAAAAAAAGAACACTTTCATGACAATATTTATAAACACACTTTAGTGCACTTTTAATAAGTGCGCTTTGTAATAATATATAATTAATTTTCCCTTAAAGAAAGTACGCTTGTATGACAATATTTATAAACAGACTTAAGTGCACTTTTTTAAAAATGCACCTTGTAATAATGTCTACACCTAAATTTACTTAAACCATTTTAATTATGAGTTTGTTTCATAAAGTGCACTTATTTTACTAATGACAAAGCACATGGAAAATAAATGATTTTTTAAAAAAAATTAGTTGTCCAAATTTACATTGGCTAATGTATTTTTCTTCAAAATTTCACTCGCTTACACTCCAGTACAACATACTGTTGAAATGTTATAACTAGCTCCTATGAACTCAACTACAAGTGTCAGTTTTCTACATAATTTGACATTGTCAATCTTTATGAGAGGAGTTGTCTAATGTACTGTAGGCTACTTTACATCTGTGTACAGAATAACCTACTTTAAATATTATGTTGTTGTATGGCGATTAAACACACATTTAATTGCATTAATTGCAAGAAAAAGTTGAACAAATCTAAACCAAATTAATTTGCATTAAAATTCAGTTAAAATAGGCTACATTTAATTTTAATCAGACTCTAAACATGATTGACTTTTAGTTAGGTGAATGAGTCAAGTTCTCTGAAACACAGTCCAACTACACAGTGTGTTAGAACAACCTGAACAGAAATGGATAATTAATAAGTGATTTATAATCAACATTTAATGCACGAAATATCTTATTTTATATTTATACTTAATATTTCAATGCGCATGCGCCAAAAATACTACGTCATAATTTTGAAAAATGCGCGGTCAGCCATGATTGCGTCATCTCGATGCGTGAGGAGAACAGTCAACAGAGGAGCGAACCGTTTGGATCATTACAGATGAAATGAGACGTTATATGCTACAAATAACGAGTCAAGTAAGTATATCTTGATATAAGCTCTCTTGATTTTACATTTTCACCGTAACATGGTAGCTCTCTATTACGGTGTAGTAGTTATTTAGTTTAATCGCAGATAGGATAGACGCAATATGGACTCGGGAGGTGAATTAACATTAATCATGTTTCCTATGTATCTAAGATTGTATTATTCATATTCATGTATCTAAGATTGCATTATAATAATTTCTTAAATCGGAATGTGATCGCCGGTGTGGGCATGTTCAATGAATTTGCCTGCTGTAAATACAATATTTTAATCGATCTCCTACTTTTTAAATGGACAGAAGACATTTAACGTTATATACATTTATTCCATATATTAACTTAACGTATAACAACATCCAGTAATGAAATAATGATTTTAATATGTTCTTTTCTTTTTGCATTTGGAGAGTAAGATGTTAAAGTACTATTTGTGTTTTTAATATTTTGTGCTTATTTTATTTTTTATTTTGTAGGATCAATACAGATGTGTTATTGGAGATCCAGTGCAAGCTGTGTGGAATCACGGAGCCATCTTGATGAGGTCAAGTTAATGTTAATTATGAATTTATGCCCAGCCATGACACTGATCACACAAGCTAAAACATAACTATCAAGTCTTTAGATTTTAAATGCTTTGCATCTTGTCCATTTGTAAGTAATGCATTCCCACTTGTGCATTTACAGATCCCCTAATCATTATATATTTTACAGGCCACACACCCAAAGGAAAGGAGGGCTCCGCAGCATTGCTGTGCCAGGCGTGGTAAATACAGGAACATCCTTCATGGAGATGGGCGAGGTAAGCTGAAACTTGCAAGGCAAGATGAGGAAAAATGCAAGAATACTTTTCTCAATTTACATTGGTCTTGGGTTATTTATCTATATTTAAGTTATGTTTAATTCCCTGTAAAGTAGGAATAAAAACCATTATTAAAATGTTCTCTATTTTTAAAGTCCAGTGTCAGTGAAGATGATGTGCTCAGTGGGATACGTGAAGGAACCTCCAATCATTCTACCCTGACGACTGAGGTAATTCATCACATAGGGGATGCAGTTGTGGTCAAAAGCTTAAACACACCATGCAGAATAAACTGCTTCATCAGGGCAGTACTAGATTAAAAAGAGACATGCTCATTTTTATGATCCCTCTTATGGCTATTTCTTTTTTTTCTTCTTTTTTTCATACAGATACTGCTGTGTGAATATAAACTGTACATCTATCGTTTTAATTTAATTGAGCCAATTATAATAATGGATAGATCTGTTTTATAAACAAGTTTTTTCTTTGCGTTTTCTTTTTCTTTCCTCAAGGTATATATTTTTTTGCTTTCCTGCCTATTTGGAACATGTCCATTCACATCTACTGTGGAGAGATGGTGCGCCAGTTTCCTACTGATGGAGAGCTTCTCGGACATTGGCATAAACAGCACTTTCCAAACAACTTGAAAAGAGTTGGTGACAAACAATTTTGTGTGCCTTTGGAGTTCTTCAGTTTTTTTTTTTTTTTTTTTTTTCATTCACTAATGCTGGAATAAGATTTTAGAATAAACCTTTTGCTCCTAATTTTGGTGCTAGTAAAGGTTTAAGAGCTTATAAGTTCAGTAACACTTTACAATAAGATCTAATTTGTTAACGTTATTTAATGTATTGGCCAACATGATCTAACAGTGATTTCTTTTTATTTCTTTTTTTTATTTAATTTTTTACAGTGTTTATTAATAGTTGTTGACCTTGCTTAATAAATTATAGTTCAAAGCTAGTTAATTAAATTTATAGTCATTGTTCATGCATTAACAATGCATTAAATAATTAACATTTAAGATTGCATTAATAATAGAGGTGTAACAGTACACAAAGCTGACAGTTCGGGGAGGAACACTAAATATAAAAATGCTTCTTTTTTTTTATTGGTTTACTGAACAAATTGTAATTGTCCTAATCTAAAGGTTTCTTAAAGAATTAAAAATATAATATAAAAAATATCTCTACTAATTATTATTATTATTATTATTACCTTTATTTAACCAGGAGAAAAACTCACCAAGATTAAAATGTCCTGTCCTGGCCAAGATAGCCAGCTGTGTTTGCATGTACAGTTATACATAAAAAGTCACATAAAAAACATAAAACATACAACCAGTCAAAAACAATTACACACCATTAATTTACTCTCAAAATGATGTAGTAAAATTTTAAAATGACTAAATGTCACCAGATCTTTTAGCTTCGACTCAGTCTGGAGCAAATTCCAATCTGAGGCTGCGACATATCTGAAGGATCTAATTATAGGTTAGATTTTTTTCAGGTTTTCAGGTTAAGTAGAATATGATGAATATATAGGCTAATATAATGCATACATTTAGTGAAAGAGTTCATCTCTCTCGTGTTTTATCGACGTCTTTCTGCTGTTGAAACACTGAACGATTACACAATGTGATACATTTTAGTAAGTTGTAATGTATCCTTAACATACCTTCTGATGTTAATTCATGTTTATTCTTTGACTATGACAAGGTGATCACATTCACTCGTGCCGCGTTGCTGCTTGAACTGATGTGTCTTTACAGTGATCTGTCATGTCACATTAAAGAGCATCAATATGGCATCACTTGAATTTAATGATAAAATTGACAGAATACATATGTTCTTATGAAAACTTGTATTGAAGTGTGTTCCACTCATTAAACAAGCCGTCTGTTAACTGTTAAAGATTGCATTCGTACCGCTCGGTACACACGTGCACTGTACCGGAAGTCCTTTACCGAACCGGTTCGGTATGAATACATGTGCCGTTACACCCCTAATTAGTAAATGTTGAAATTAACATTAACTAAGATAAATAAATGTTTATATTATTATTAATTCTAAGTTCATGTTAAATTAAGTAGTTAACTAATTAAACGTTACCCAAAGTTTTGAATCTTAGTGTTGTACATAAAACGATTCTTTTCTTTCCATTTGTTTGTATTTATTCATCTGTTGTGTGAGGTAATTTTCTGTGATGGGTAGATTTAGGTACCTTTGAATGAGGGAGATATATAATAATGCATATAATTACATATAATTGCATATAATCCTCATTGTCCTCCAGACTCTTTCTAAATGAATTTGTGTTTGTGTAAATAGTTTTTTGGGTTTTTCTTGGGCATCAAAAAAAAGTTTTTTTTGTATATTTGTTTTACAGATCGTTTTGTCAATAAATGTAGAGGATTTAAATTTGGATGTGTTTATTATATGAAATTGCAGCTGTATTATTTGAAAAATGTAATTATGAATGTATTTCATTATATTAGAGTGTACATGTAAATTACGTTAAGGTATATTTTAGTTCATATTAATTGCTTGTTTTTAAGACAGTAGAATGGATGTCAGTACATTGAGCAGTGCACTTTAATTACAATTTTAATACACTAGAAGTGATTATGAAAGTACATATAAAGTTGTATTAAAGTACCACTTAAGTTGTTCCAAAAAATCACTCTTAATTGCAACTTATTGTATTTTATTTCAACTTAATATGTGATAAATTTGAAATCAATTACATATAATGTGTGTTAAGTACACCGAAAACATTGCATTTAATTCACACTTAAGTGTATATTTAGCTGACATTAAAGTATGTTTTAGTTCACATTAATTGCTTGTCAGTACATTGAGCAGTGCACTTTAATTACAATTTTAATACACTAGAAGTGATTATGAAAGTACATATAAAGTTGTATTTAAGTACCACTTAAGTTGTTCCAAAAAATCACTCTTAATTGCAACTTATTGTATTTTATTTCAACTTAATATGTGATAAATTTGAAATCAATTACATATAATGTGTGTTAAGTACACCGAAAACATTGCATTTAATTCACACTTAAGTGTATATTTAGCTGACATTAAAGTATGTTTTAGTTCACATTAATTGCTTGTCAGTACATTGAGCAGTGCACTTTAATTACAATTTTAATACACTAGAAGTGATTATGAAAGTACATATAAAGTTGTATTTAAGTACCACTTAAGTTGTTCCAAAAAATCACTCTTAATTGCAACTTATTGTATTTTATTTCAACTTAATATGTGATAAATTTGAAATCAATTACATATAATGTGTGTTAAGTACACCGAAAACATTGCATTTAATTCACACTTAAGTGTATATTTAGCTGACATTAAAGTATGTTTTAGTTCACATTAATTGCTTGTCAGTACATTGAGCAGTGCACTTTAATTACAATTTTAATACACTAGAAGCGATTATGAAAGTACATATAAAGTTGTATTTAAGTACCACTTAAGTTGTTCCAAAAAATCACTCTTAATTGCAACTTATTGTATTTTATTTCAACTTAATATGTGATAAATTTGAAATCAATTACATATAATGTGTGTTAAGTACACCGAAAACATTGCATTTAATTGCACAATTAAGTGTATTTAGTATAAGTATATTATCTGTGTAATAAGTACACTTTATAAAAGTACACTAAAGTGCACTTTTTTTTCACAAGGGAAGACAAGGAGGTTAAACCAGATTGTGGTATTACCAGTCTTGGTGGGGACGACACTCTTGAATAATGTGCAGACAACATTGTTCTGACTACGGTCAGACTAAAATCCAAAAAACTGCCATACTGGCGAGCTGACTTGTTTTCCTGTTTCCTGTCACTGCGGCACTCATTTTCAGATGGATCCCCAAACTTGATATTGTTACATGATTGGCTGTTAGTGTGTCACTCTAAGCATTTACTCTCTCATTCGAGTGTCATGGCAAAGCATGCTGGAAAATAAAAAAGCCCAGTTTCAGTTAAATTTAAGTTTGTCTAAATGATGGAAAAAAAAAACTAGTTCATAAAACTCAAAACAATTAAACAATTCAGATTACCTAAAATGTGTAAGTTCGGTGAACTCAAAAGAAAACGAAAGTTGTAAATTTTACATCCGTATTATCATTGCTTAGCCTTTATGGTCAAAAGCTACCTTATTAGTATTCTCATGCCGCAACAAATTGGTACAATTGACAGAGTAAGATTTTCATTCGAATGATGTTCATCTTGATTACACATTATTACTTTGTCTTCTGGGTAAATTTCATCCTCACAAAAATGAACCATGCATTCATTGTAATCCCAATTTTAGAATATTTTTCCTTTGATAAAAAGTCCCTTTTCACTTCCTTTAAGAATGTCAAAAGCTTTGAACTCAAAGGCTTTAAAAACCTATAACTCTTTGAGTTCTTATTGTTACTAAACATAACTTTTTTCTTGCAAAAAAAAAAAAAAAAACAGCTCTACAGAAGAAGGAAGAAAAAAAAACTCCTAAAAGTTAATCTGATTGAACTAATTTGTTTAATTTAAGTTTACCCTACTCAAACCAATACATTATTTTAAGCATTAGGGTTTACAATGTATCGTTGATATTGGATATTTAATTGTACATACTTATTTAATTTACATTTGTTATGATCTAATTTAATTTAATTTAATGCTTAATTACATCTAACAAAACTAATAATTTAGTGACACTGTTATGCAAATCTCTAAATAGATAACATTTTTTATTCCTTATATTATGTTATGATGCATGCCTAATTTTAAAATAATTTATTTAGACAAAAAAGTGTGTATTTTAATTTCAATTGCAATTGTGCATCAAAACTTTAAACAACTGTATAAAAGGGACACAAATATTCTGTAATTTTTCGCTTATTGGCCATAATATGAAAATAAATATTTTCATCCCGAATTTACACAACTGAAAAGTGTCTAAAAAGGTCAGCCTCATTAAATACGCACATGTAAATCATATAGACAACACAAATCCCTGTAGAGATGATAGTTATCAAACGTATTGAATTATTGTGTGAGAACAGCTATGTCTCATTTTTATCTTAAGCATTCAGGTTCCAGACACACAATCAGAGGATATATAATCATCAAGTTCCTCTCTATTGATCTGAACTCTTATATACAGGGATCTCGGGTCTTTCACGAGTGTGCATTAATGCTCTTTTTGTGTGCTTTCAATAGCTGTCTGCATACATTACTCAGAAAAGATAAATGTACAAGGGCATTGTGAGAATATGGGTCAGATATTCGATCAGCAGTGATGTCTGGTCCTCTATTCTCCTCACAGTCCTTCAGGGAGTCATTATCATATATAATTGCACCTTTCTGTTGTCCTCGCCAGATCATATGAATGTCTGCTTCTCAAGGAAGCAGATTCTTTCAGATGCGTCTCTTAAATCAAAAGCTGACTCAGATATATTCACAGTTGATTACTATAACAATACTATAAAAGACATTTTTAAAAGCTGTAATATTTCACAATATTATTCATAATGGTAGGGCAATCAGGACAGGTTCAATGCTACAGTATAACGTGCTGTTCTACTGTGTATTGCTTGCAAAAACTAATTTTCTTTGAACTTGACATAGTAGACATTTGCCAAATATTTGTATCTAAAGCATATATTACATTACACTTATTATAGGAACAGTCACCTTGGAGCAACTTAGGGTTAAGTGTCTTACTCAAGGGCACAATACAGTCGACTTCATGACAAATTGAAATATTTCTCATTCATCTTGTCAGTTCTGCAAATGACAGCTGTGAATAATGACCAGACTCCAGACATTTCTCATATCATAACCCACCTCCAAGTCACCCTCAGCTTTAGGGCAGACACACACACACACACACACACACACACACACACACACACACACACACACACACACACACACACACACACACACACACACACACACACACACACACACACACACACACACTTTACATCTGCCTTTTCCTCCCCTCCCTCTTCCTGAGAGTGTAAGAGACTCTCTCTAATAACCCTCATTCATAAATCAATTTCCACTTGGCCACAAATGCCTACAGTAAATTTGGTGACTGACAGCTGCAGCAGAGGTGCCGATCTGAAGCCTTCTATCAGATGACAGCGCGGCGACCATCTGTAAGCGATGACACTTAAATTATCAGCTGCCCTTAAGTAATAAGCAGAGACTAGCAGGTTAAATATGACTGGCTGAGATACTTGGCACACTTCCACAATCTCAATCTCATCATCTACATCAGCTATCAGTGATTTACATTCATTTTTCATATTACACGACAAATATCACTGAAATATGTCCGCAAAAATCACTTTGAAAAGATTTGATAACCGTTCTTTTTTCAATCTTTATATATATATATATATATATATATATATATATATATATATATATATATATATATATATATATATATATATATATATATATATATATATATATTTTTTTTTTTTTTTTTTTTTTTTAATTAATTTAGAAATAATTCAAAAAGAACATGTTTTTTTGTAGCCTGACAAGCCAGACCCACATCAAGATGTTTGGTCTGGAAACTCACCATTGACAGGGCTCAATCCGAGGGGCGGGATAAACGGTTGTCTTTCAAACTCCCGCTGCACGGTGTGCAAGCAACTGGATAGCGCTACAACCAACCAGAGCTAGTTGATAGATTAAACATTCACCATATCCGGTTGGCTAAACTCCGAACACATCTTCCCTTTTTAAGAATGACTTCAGTGCCGCTCTTTGTTCTTTTCTCAGAGAAAAGCTTAACTCCAAGTCTTCCAGAGTCGCGGTCAAAGCTGATTCGAAAGACCGCCGTTCGCCAGTTTCTGTGTTTACTAGAGGCACGCAAATGCAACTCGGCCGTCATTATGTTAAGCCCCACCCATCGACTCGTGATTGGCCCGACCAGAGTTTGGCATTTACAGCTCAGAACTGTATTGAGAGTTGCTAGAAGACACTCGCGGGCAGGTTAGATTTGTTGCCGCTAGGGTGCTTCTAGATTTCTAGGTATTTTGGGAATTTAAGGTGCAGTGTTCTAAATTTAATAGCTTATTTTCAGTATATATAAGTATATATAACAGTGACACAGCAGCGCCACTATCACCATGGTGACTTCACACCAATAATCGCAACTAATCATAATGCCTCGAAATAGCAAAATTGCGAAATATTAATAATAAAATATATATGAAATAACTAAAAAATCTTGTTGGGGCGGGGGCTCACTGGCGCCCCCCAGCTGTTGGCGCCCTAGGCGACCGCCTAGTTTGCCTATGCGTAGAAACGGCACTGCTTATAAGTTTACTTGTAGTACAGATACAGTACAAATGAGAAATTTTGCCGTAATCCAGTTGTGCACCTAAAGTTTACTGTTACACTTATAGTACGCCTAAATGTATACTTTATATACTAAAATTGGGCCAATTTAGTCACAAGTAGTATTGAAATAGTATACTTACCAGTTTACTACTAGAACATTGATATTAGTATACTTGCTAGACAAAGTTTACTTGAACATTGCTTAAGTGATATACTTCATAAAATTAACTTGAAGTATACTTCTTTTTCGTAAGTGTAAGACTTTTTTTCGGGACAAACGTCATCTCCGTTGGAAAGAAATCAGGACTGTCCTGATTGTATCGGGATGGCTAGTCACTCTATATGCTCATTCACAGGCACACAGGCATGCACTTCCCTCCATTAGCTGCTAGCGTACCTTCATTCTGTCACAACTGGAAATGGTGACTCTATATTGCTGTCTCCACACACAAGCAGACTGACAGAAAGAGATTTAATAGCAGTTATGCGCTGCTCTTCAGTTTCACTGACAGTCTGATGACCGGAGACGGCAAAGCTCGGCTTCGTTTACCTTTTCACACCTCGATCTGTCACACTACACTGTACAATCATATTCAGCTCATATTAGAATACTATTGAATTCTTGGATCCCAGCAGTGCGCTGTCACAGCCATTGTCTTTCTCCTCCTCCAGGCTAATGGCTCTCACAGGACCATGTCCTTCACAAATGAAGGTGTGGTTGGCTGTCAACTATTGAGGCTTCAGATGTGTTCCCATGTGCCCGCCGTTGGGAACTGGCATCTTGCCCGTTTGATTCTCGGGTGAGGCACCGCTGAGGGATTTACTGTTCCCATCACAACATTGTGGGTGTCAGTATTCATGCCCTTTCACAGAGTTCTGTAATCTCAAGCATTGCAAATAAAAGCAGGTTATAATACCACACAAGAAAGCATCTTTTATAGGACGGGATTAGGAAGACTACACCATCTGCTTTATACATAAATCAAAATCTGTTGTAATGAATATATGCAATTCAAAACCACAACATAGATTACTTTTTTGTGTAAAAAGTAATGTTTGTCAAATTTGAACCATAACATCTGAGTCGCATTTTCAAATATATAGCATGTTACTTTTCTTTTGAAGCCATTTACTGACAAACACATTGTAGGTATGGTAAATTGCAAGCATTTTAGGAGATTTTAGTGTGAGCAAGCATGATGAACATTGATGTTCAATAGAGTGTGTCATCTGGTACAGAGCACAATCCATTTTTATTTCAGCCCGTTTACATTTAAAAACTTCAAAATACTGATGACAAACTAAAATAAATCTGTCTCAGTGGAATCCAGTTGTACTTGTTATTTGTTGCAGACAAAAAAAAAAGAATAAGGGCGTTGCCTCAAAGTAGCAGTAGGTTTGCTTTGCCCTGAAGCTCACAGGTGCAACGTCAAAAATGTAACATTCAGGCACTTGATAGATTGCTTCCCTCAATTGTGATTCCTGTGTAAATACAATTATGCCACATTAAAAAGTCAAGACACACACCTTTTCTTCGTGTAGCCTATATGTCATTGCAAGCAAACTATGTTGGAACACTTGTCCATGCAAAAAGAAAAAAAAAGAAAAACTAAAACTAAAACTACAAAAAAAAAATGCTTGCAGACGCACACTCAATACTACTACTACTACTACTACTACTACTACTACTACTACTATTAATAATAATAATAATAAATACCAGTTACATAATAATACCAAATACATACTTTATTTAATGTAGAACTCTTCCATACTAAACCAGCTAAATCCAGCAAACCGGCTGGTAAGTTGTTTTATTAAAACACAATGTATTGATTTGAAGAGTTTGGGCCAGAGGGACACACATACACTCAACTCTTACACAAGCACACATATACAAACAAAAGATGAGTGGGATCTTGTAGTCACAAGGCCGTCATATACAGACTTCCAGCTCTCTAAACACAGATCAGCTCTCATCTCCACTGTGGCCACCACATGGCCTGGAAATCAAGTCATCCAATAAACAGCTACTCCAGGATTTTACGTCATATAACTTCTTCATACTTGAAAATTGAAGAGACAGCACTTAAATTGTCACATTTCTGCATCTTCACTCAGAGATCTTGGATAGATTGTGGACCTTACATCATTCTCTCTCTGTCTCTTTAGTTCTTTCTGATTTCTCAGATCAGATTAGGTTTGAAAGGAACTTTTATGTCTGCCATTAAAAACTTAAGTCCACATGAGTGTGTACGCTGCAGAAATAATGACAGCTCCATACTCTTCCCATCTGTGGAAGCCTGTTTCCCTGACTAACTAAGAAAAATAAAGAGTAATTGCGATTTTTTTAATCTCAGAATTCAGACTTTTTTTTCCTCACAATTGCGAGTTATAAAGTCAGAATTCTAAAATATGAATTCGCAATTGTGTGATTATAAAGTCACAATTCTGACAGAGAAAAAAAAGTCAGAATTGTGACTTATATTAACTATAACTCGCAAAAGTCAGCATTCTGAGATAAAAAGTCGCAGTTACTTTTTACATTTTTTTATTTAGTGGTGGGAATGGGCTTCTATGAAAGCCCGTTTCCGTTTTGTGTGTTTGAAAGTTAGGTAATAATACCTACGTATTATCGATGAGATCAGGCTGTCAGGATGCTTAAACAAACAGAGCAATTTATTCACAGAGTTGTCATCACTTTGCATTGTGAAAATTGTATGGAAAAACCATTATACGCATCAACTATAAGCATATTTCAGTCACTCATTTTAACTTTACACTGCTGAATTGCTCAGTACACTCTATTCAACCTACAAACAATGATATCAACATTCTGTAATCTATAGTTTCCCTGGAAACTAACTCTAGAAGTCAGATTCCCTTCAGGCAGGTGCTTTGCACTTCATCAGAGTGTTCCAAACTGGCGGCTATTCTGTGATGCGTTTTATTATCAAGCATTGCAGAACTGACAGGTTCAATTCTACCTCAGTAAAGATCACATTTGTCTGAGTGACAGTGAAAAGAACATTAGCATTTTCGGAAAAGAAGATTGCTCTAAACAGTGAATAGATATTTCTCACTAAGTTGTGAAGAAGACTCATCATTACCCTACTAAATGCCTTTTTACAGTAAAAAGAAGTTTAATTATTGATTTTGAAGTAATCCACAGGCCTGCATCCAACAATACGGTATATCATACACAAAATGATTTGAGGCTGTAATCAAAGGTGCTTTCATTTTGGTCTGATTACAGGACGTGATATGTATTTGTATATGTATATGTGATTTGTATTTGTACATACACTACTCAAATATATATATATATATATATATATATATATATATATATATATATATATATATATATATATATATATATATATATATATATATATATATATATATATATATATATATATACACATACATACATACAAACTTGCTTTCGGAGAGTTTTGGAGAAAACAATTTTGTTGTTGCTGTAAATTTTCCATGCAAAAGTTATAAGATGCACCTCATTAAGTTTGTAGTTTTTTATGTGAATATCTTGCATCACTTACAAAAGTAATACTATCATCCTTACAGTTCATTTTAAAACATGTAATATGTTTCAGTGCCTAAAGAAATGACTGGCCAACTGCAGCGTAACATTTCTTTCCCTTGCCAAAGCCAATTTTCCCATACAGTCAGGTCTTGACAAGTTGTTTACAATGGCAGCGCTCAGATCCTACTGTAGTTAACAGTTACTGTAAGGGAAGTCAAATTACACAATTTCCCATGATCGGTCGTTTAAATTAACAACCAATTAACCAATTCATTGTTAGCCTTAACCATGCAATGCGTCTACATCAGTGGCTTAGAGAGGACAGCATGACAGGGTGCGTAAATGCTGCTCAAAACACCATGTTCCTCACCAAATTAATAAGAAGGGGTTTTATTCTAAATTAAGGTTCTAGTAGGTTTCTCCGGAAGAGCTGGAGGAAGTTAACCTGACAAGCCAGACCCACATCAAGATGTTTGGTCTGGAAACTCACCCTTGACAGGGCTCAATCCGAGGGGCGGGATAAACGGTTGTCTTTCAAACTCTCTCTGCACACGATAGGATAGCGCTACAACCAACCAGAGCAACGAAGGTGAAACAGAGCTAGTTGATAGATTAAACATTTGCCATATCCGGTCAGCAAAACCCCGAACACATCTTCCCTTTTAAAGAATGACTTCAGTGTTCTTTTCTCAGAGAAAAGCTTAACTCCAAGTCTTCCAGAGTCGCCAGTTTCTGTGTTTACTAGAAGCACGCAAGCGCAACTCGGCTGTCGTCATTATGGCCCCGCCCACCGACTCTATACATGATGTGATTGGCCCGACAAGAGTTAGGGGATTACAGCTCAGAAGGGTATTGAAAGTTGCTAGAGGACACTCGCGGGCAGATTAGATTTGCTGCCGCTAGGGTGCGTCTAGATTTCTAGGCTAGGAGGAAGTGGCTAGAGAGAGAGAAGTCTGGGTGTCTCTGCTTAGACTGTTGCCCCCGCGACTCGGCCTCAGATAAGCGGAAGATAATGGATTATGGATGCAAGGTGCTGGTAGGATTGTATAATGAGTCTATGTGATTTAATTAAATAATCAATTACTTTTTAATAATCAAAAAGCTATAACGACTAATACAACGTGTCACCAATGCCGCCTCAGATCTGTTATTCAGAATGTGTGGACGCGCTCTTCCTGGAACATCGCGCTGAAAACAACAACTAAACCCATCGAACGCACAAAGATTTATTAAGTTAGTGTTCTCATTAATGTTAATAGACAGTCCCAATCATTGTTATTATTAGCCGTGCATTGCTGTTTAAGCGCACACGCAGAATGAACACTGGTAAACTGGAGCCCTTTGCTAGAGTCTTAATTAACGCATCCTATATGAGATTAATCAGATATATACAAAATATAAATAATAATATTACCATTATATCTGCACGTAAACTAAGTTACTTGTGTTTTTCATTCATGTTGTGCACACACTCTTCCTGGAACAATGCAATGAAACACGGCAACTAAACTCAAATAATTCACAATTTGTTTTGTTACAATATGTTTCTCTTTATAATGTTATGTAATATGACAGTCCCAATAATAGTATTAGATGTGTATTGCTGTTTTCAACTGCGCGCTGAAGTTGATCACCGGCACGCTTTAGCGATTTCCGTGTTAATTCTTAACTGATTGCATCTAGGCCTATATAAGATAAATCACACACATATAGTCCTACTATGGCAAGCCGTTTCACTATTATTCATTCCCAGAATATGAATTTGTGAATATTATCAAGATAATATATATAATATCAAGAATTACATTTTTACTAGTTAAACTGCTAATATTTTTTTAATTAACAATTGAATTTCAACTATAAACACTCTAATTCTTGATATCAGTAATTGCATTTTAACAAGTGAAATGTCATCAAAGGCTGCCGTTCAATTTTTTATAAAAGGAATTAGCATTTTAACTAGTGAAAATGTAATTGTTGATATAAAGAAATAACATATCCTGTGACTGAATACAAGTCAAAAGGGCTTGCCATAGGCCTACACAATAGCATACCTTACGTTCGCACAAGACTGTGAATACACACGCAAACCGCTAGGTTTTTCACTAGCCGTAAAAAAAATTCCAAACATAACTTTGGCACGGAGTTACAGCACGCGGACCCTGCTTAATCGTTGATGGATAAGTTTGATTAAATGTATTATCGACGATTAATTGATCATTGATTAATCGTTAACTTCCCTATTTACTTTCATTTGCTGATCACTGAAATACATAAACATACAGTACATGAGAGCTATAAGGATTGTGGTGACCTGTATGTTGTGTGTGTCTGACTGGGCTGTCGACTGGACTAATTTCTGTGTGAAATGTGCGATTGATCTGCAGCTGTAACAATGACAAGCGGTAACAAAGACTGTCAATAGGAAATCAATCAACCACTCTGTGTTTGTTTGTCTAGTCAAAGCTAGATGACACTGAGAGGATAAATGCTGCAGGTCTGCACAGACGCTTGCCTGCACACTAGAAACAAACTTTTTAAGCAGAAATTAAAATAACTAATGATGTAACTATCAGTTTAGTAAGTACAGTCAAGCCTAGCTTGCCTTAAAGGTAGAGTAGGCAATTTTCACAGCGACTAGCAATAGCAAGCTAGCTTTGAAAGCATGCGATCGCACCTTCCCTTCAGAGCTCGCTCCAAACCCAAGCCTCATAAACAATTTAAAGAGCACTGACCAGGACCACCGGACTGCTGCAGGTGATTTTTATAAATTCGAGTCACGAACCGCTCCAATTATAACATCACAGGTTTTCATCTCTTCCAAATTATAGCAGTTATGGTGTGAATGCAGCATAAGCTCAGTGGTACTGACAAAGGTAAATATGGAGGTATGATCAAAAGCCATAATCATGTTTGGATATAAAATATCCAAAAACCACTTGCACAGGGTGATCCCAAAAGTTTCCAAGGATTTGCAAATTATGGCTTGTCCCTTGTCATTGTCGCTTATCAATATAATCGAAATATCAGCACAATCCTTGGTTTCCACTTGTAGAAACCATGGCAACACAACACATGAACAAATGCGGAAGCACGCCGCTGTAGTGACATACAGTCATCACGGACACGGAGCACGGATCACGGATCACAATTACTCATTGGCAAGTACAGAAAATCTCCAAAAAACATAAACTTAGATCAACTGAAGCTCCAGGCATACTTCAATTTCCAAGTTCCACAAATGCACGTGCAATCCTTTCAAAGTATACGCCAAGGACTATCAAGTGGATCAATACCATAGGCATAGGTTGTAAAAAAAATATCAATATCAACACGTTTTCGAGATGGAGAGAGCTTTGCGACTAACTTGGATTTTACAGACTTTCGCGCATTTTTTAATAGACAGGTAAGCAAATATGTATTGTACATAATTCTGTGTGGGTTATGCTAAAAAAATTACACATACAGTTATATTGCACTTTGTTTGTACTTCAGTAAAGCTTTTTATCAAGTAAGGTCACCAAGTCTACAGCAGTGAAAATTAAATTCAGAATGTGGTGCACCAAAATATTTAGCCTATACTTGCAAATACTGTGGGCTCATTTACATTTACTACGATTGTTTTAAACACGTAAAACTGCAGCGTTAACCCACCAAATCATTTGACATTAACAGGCTAATATAGCATTGGATTTGACATTCCTTGTCCACAAAGTCTACGGTGGTTACGTCATACAGTTAGGACATCAAACCTTGAACGAATTCAGTGATTGGATGAACATTTTACAGTCCTACACTTTGCACAGATTTCATATACATGCATTGTTTTCAGGATGTGAAGAGACTTTCAACCAGCATAACTAAAAAAATATTTTTTTTGAACAAATCACCTACCTTGCCTTTAATAATAGCTGACTAGACAGAAGAGAATGTGTAACGAAAAGAAAAGAAAAGAAAAAAGAAAAGATAAAAGCAGTGAGTTGATAAATGTGTCAGGGCAGACAGCTCCTCCTGTGGTGAGTAGTAACAGCTTGCTCTTCACTCGGCTGCGTTAAACAGCTAATTAAGCACTGAGGCGTAATGAATGCGACTCCATGCGAATCCCTGAGGATCTCGCCAGCCACGGCACCGTTGAGAGAGGGCAAAGGTCACACAACACCCACAGGCACAACAGGGATATGCAATGCTACTCTACATTTGCCTGCCATGGAGTCGTGGCAGCATGTAGAACAATGACTAAACAATTACAGAGAGAACATTAGTGCTATACTATATGTGATTCATATATATATATATATATATATATATATATATATATATATATATATATATATATATATATATATATACACACAATGAATGAAAATGAAAAAGCCCACCTTTCATTTCCTCTCTCTCGTGCACCCAGAGGCCTCGTGTTCAAAATTCCCTGTTAGCAAGATAAATGACTGCATCCTTTTCCTTTTTCTATGAACATCTGACAGTTTAGTCCAGATACTCGCTGGCCTGGTTTAGGCTTAGATTAAACCAGGATTAGGCCCTAGTTTAATTAGCACATTTAGCTTTCATAGACATGCATGTTTCTTGGGATGAAGTGACTGAAGACCAATGAACCTGAAAATCCTAGAAACATTTTTTATATTAAAACAGTCAAAAGTTATTTTAAATAGTGAAAATATTTCACACATGCTTTCAGATTTTACAAGCCTTCTTCCAAACTGCCTTGTAAAATATTACCAACCCCAAACTTTTTAATTATAGTGTAAGTGCATGAGCAAAAGCATCCAGTTTGGAATCTTAAACTTGCAAAATACTTTTGTCATATTCTTGAAAACCAATTAGTCAAACCTAATTTGTGAAAATATGTGTTTTTGCATACAAGTTGTGGCTCAATGTGTTACCTGTGAGAATAGCAATTCATAACCACTACAGACCGAATTACTACATACCTACAACAAAACTAAGAGAACAAAACAAATCAGAGCACCTCATTATCAGACATACTTCTTCCATAGCACTCTGCCTTCTGCGTCTAATAATTATACTGTGAGTGATGATGGGAAGTGTGAAAAGTGCTCCACCTGAACTGTCACATTTCAGTCGGAAACAGGGCCTAAACTGACCCTACAGCATACCTTTTTTTTCTTCATGTTTTAACAGAGATAGTTAATCATCTGTTCTTAGGGAAACTGTCAAGGCCACATCATTTTAAAAACACCTAAATGTTCCCACTGTAATTACTGAAATATTCCTTTAAAGATACCTTAAAACTGAGGTCATTTTTGACAACAACAAAAAATGTATATATATATATTACATAGCAAAAAAAAAAAAACAGCCCAGAGCTTCTGGGTGGTAAATGGTGTTACACACTCACTCACTCATTCACTCACTCAATTGTGCATTCCAAGCTGCAACATGCGCCATCCTGCCTACCTGGATGGAGTTGAACGGTGTGTGTGTGTCTGTGTCTGTGTCTTTACACATATGCATACAGAGTATGTGTGCAAATATGGGTTTAAAGATTGCTGGCTAAGAATGGTCATCAAATCAGAGAGCATAATCTATAAGTCTATAATTAACTAAATTGTGTATCAGCTTTTTTTGTGTCATACAGTATTATTTGTATAAAAAGTTTAGTACAAATATAAATATAAATTGTCATATTTACTCCCACATGTCATTCTAAACCTGTATGACTTTCTTTGTATTTAAATAATGTATTTTTTGCTTTCTATCATACAATTATAATACATTAAAAAGGGATTCAAATGCGGTGCAGAAGTTTACCCAAGGAAATGTTAATAGGTATTCACAAATAATCTTACACTTCAGTGGGCCTGGATGATTTAACAAGATCAATCTGATTCAATAATGAATTATTCAGTTCAGTTTTGTGAACTAGAGAAACCAATTTATTTAAAAAGATCAGGCTCAAAATGATTCATTTACATATCAGACATGGCTAGTCAGATATTCTTCATTAATATACCTCCACAAAAGAAAGTCATATTTGGAACAACTTGAGTTTGAGTATATAATGACAGGATTAAATTTTTTGGAGGAACATTTCCTTTAGTTTTTTAACAAAACTTTTTTTCATTGCTAGTCCAATTGCCTTTTTAACAAAGATGTATTTAGCACTATCAATAGCGAACAAATCCTCAGTGCTCTGTGAACTTGTTAGCAGATTCATGTGAACAAGTAGCATAGGACATCGCCCTCGGTCATGGTCTGTCTGTCAGGCCTGGTGCTAAACTGGCATTCTGCCATGCAAGACAGAGGGATGGAATCTGATGGGTCTCAGAATAGGCATGTTAAGCTCCATTCTCTGTTCTGAACACTGAGCTTGATTCTCTGGGACAGATGGAGCAGCTCGGTGCCCCGTCAAAATGCCTATGGTCATGCCAAGGGGGTTGTGGTTGCAGTCTATGCCCCCTCCATGAACAAGCTGGCAACTCTGCGTATTTCTTATGATCCTATACTCACAGGACCTTCCTGGGCCCCAGGGACGCCTGCTATATTTCCCAGTGCCAGTTAGATTCTTCTGACCCCCGGTAGCCCGAGGCGAACCTCCTATGATCAGGGCAGACGTGGGAAGGGACCTGGGCTGGCTCCCTAAGAGAATGATGGTGATCTGCCAAGCGGATCCATCCTTTAAAGAACTGGTCTGATGAATTACATTTTCTTTTACATCACGTGGATGGCCTGGTCCGTGTGCATTGCTTTCCTGGGGAACACATGGGACTAGGATGCACTATGGGAAAAATGCAAGCCAGCGGAGGCAGCTTGATGCTTTGGCCAATGTTCTGCTGGGAAATCATGGCTAGTGGCATCCATGTGGATGTTACTTTGACATGTACAACCACCTACCTAAGCATTGTTGCAGATCATGTACACCTTTTCGGTATTCCCTGGGGGCTGTGGCCTCTTTCACCTGGATAATGCACCCTGCCATAAAGCATAAATGGTTCAGGAAATGTTTGAGGAGCACAATGAGTTTGAGTTGTTGACTTGGCCTCCAAATTCCCCAGAGCTCAATCCAATCGAGCATCTTTGGCATGTGCTGAACAAACAAGTCCAATCCATGGAGGCACCACCTCACAATTTACAGGACGTAAAGGATCTGCTGCTAGCATATTGGTACCAGATACCACAGCACACCCTCAGGGGTATGGTGGAGTCTGTCCCTCAATGGGTCAAGTCTGTTTGTCAGCAAAAGTGGGCCCAACACAATATTAGAAAGGGGGTCATAATGTTATGCCGGATTTTTCATAATTGACTAACATTTGTCAAAACCCTTCAGAATATATAGCTATTCTGTTTAGTAAAATAATAATAATAAACATTTAACTTTATTTTAAAGGCCAAAACGTATTTCACATAAAACCTATTTGTAGCCAAATTATTCGTTGACGCTCAGTCTCTGAACTCTAAGGGCGACTTGGAGAGAAGTGACATTAGCTCGTTTTCTTTCATTATCCCATTTCTTTTCTTTTTTAAAGCACTGGGACACCCACTGTCCCTCGGAAGAACAGAAAACAAGCAAAAATGATTCCAGCTGTCTTTCATAGTCCTGACTCATATTGAAAAGGAATCATTTAACACGAATGACGGGAGATGGCAGCTCTCAAACAGCTTCGGAGGAGGGAACCATGAGATGGCACCCCCAGCCCTCTGTTCCTTTGCCTAAACCTTCTTTTCCTATTGTTCATTTTCAAAAGACGTAAATGAACGCGATGACAAGATGTCTATGGACACATCAATCTCATTTTCTCTTTTTATTTGCTGTCAGTCCATCTCAAATGAAGGCATCCATATCCCTAGAGCCAAAGGGATGAGAGGAGAAAATGAGAGCCATCTGTGGTGCCCTATAGTGCAGAGATGATTGCTGTGGACGAGTCTCTCTACAGCTTCCACCTTGGTGGAAAATGCAGCTATTTTCAGCTCTTAGACAAGACAAGCACAGTTTGCATTCATTATCAAGCACTGAAAGACAGTTTCAGTGCACACAATGCACAAAGAGCAAACACCTATGTTATCTAGACTAATGAATGAGTACTACAAAATGTGTGCTCTACAGTCATTTGACAGGCAGTCTGCCTGTATGATGTAGTCCGATAGTTGACCCAAAAGGACTTGAATCGGTTTTCGGCTATAAGAACAGACAGCATGTATTTAGACTGTCAGAAAAAAAGGTACTGCTGTCACTGGGGCGGTACCCTAAGGTATAAAACCAAAAAGGTACTAACAATATGTACTAATATGCACTCTTAAAGTGGCCAGCAGCCATATCACCCTGTAGCCCAAGACCAGTTTCCCACTGAAGCTAAGCAGGGCTGAGCCTGGTCAGTACCTGGATGGGAGACCAACTGGGAAAACCAGGTAGCTGCTGGTAGAGGTGTTAGTGAGGCCAGCAGGTAGTGCTCACCCTGTGGTCTGTGTGGGTCCTAAAACACCCCATAGTGATGGGGACACTGTACTGTCAAAGAGCATCGTCTTTCGGATGAGACGTTAAACCGAGGTCCTGCTTCTCTGTGGTCGTTAAAAATCCCAGGATGTCCTTCGATAAAGAGTAGGGGTGTAACCCCGGCATCCTGGCCAAATTTGTCCATTGGCCCCTGTCCATCATGGCCTCCTAATAATCCCCATATCCTGATTGGCTTCATCACTCGGTCTCCTCTCCACCAATCAGCTGGTGTGTGGTGGGCGTTCTGGCGCAATAAGGGTGCCGTCGCATTATCCAGGTGGATGCTGCACATTGGTGGTGGATGAGGAGATTCCCCCTTCTATGTTTAAGCGCTTTGAGTGCCTAGAAAAGCGCTATATAAATGTAATGAATTATTATTATTATTATTATTATTATTATTATTATTATTATTATATGTACCTTCTAAGGTACTAATATGTACCATTTAGGGGTGAGTAAGGTACAAAGATGTACCTTTTCTCTTTTGTACCTTAGGGTAGAGCCCCAGTGACAACACTGTACCTTTTTTTCTGAGTGTAGCATTCATTTAGTTTCTTACAAGACATAGCCGCCCATTCATCTTGGAATCGATTAGATATTGTGCTGTCATAAATTATGACAGTGTAGAAGGGCTGAACGCATAATCAATTGACATGCTAATTATAGTAATCAAGTGTTTTTCACAAGACAGGTCCCTCTCCGGGGAGTTATTAGTTTAAAGGGACAGTACCCGCAAAAAATTAAAATTGTGTAACATAAAATATATTTCAAAGACTGTTGGTAACCAGAGCATTCTACAAAATAACTTATTTTGTGTTCAACAGAAGAAAGAAAAGCATACAGGTTTGGAATGACATGAGGGTGAGTAAATGATGACAGAACATACTTTTTGGGGGGTGGGGTGGGGGGGGGGGGTGAACTAACCCTTTAAAGATTGAGCTGCTGCGGTGAAGGATCTTCTTAAACCACAGGCCAAAAACCAAGAGGGTTGGAGAGGGATTTTAACCTTGTTACCGATACACTGAGAGCTGCGATGATGAAGGAAAGAGTGTGTAGTGTGAATATGTCTTGAGGGTCCACTTTGGCTTTATATTAAGCCAGTGCCTCTAAGCCCAGTCTCCAAATACACAGAGAACTGTTTGAATCTGTCACACATCAAACAGGGGCCAGATCTTCTGATCTGCCTCCTGAAACATACTCTGCTCTCGAAATCGCAGACATTCAGTATATGTCTTCTCAGGGAATTATAATGAAGAGGGAGCAGAAAAGAGCTGAAAATGGACCCATTTTTGTGTCTTTCTGTTTCTTTCCATCTGCTTATAGTAGTAAAAGAAGAGTCCCCCATGAGAAACAGAGACACAGAGCGAGAGAGGGAGAACTGGCCATTATTATTGACTAGAATTGTTAGCAGTGCTAAACAACATGCACATGGCAGAATGTAATTGCCAGAAGCTGCAGACACATCAGAGAAAAGAAAGCAAATTCACTGAAGAAGGGAGACGGTGGCTGCAATTAAAGAGGGGTGAATTAGATTCAAAGCCGTTTGCTTTGCCTGCGACAGACTAGGGCTATCAATTTAATGTGTTGATTTAGTGTGATTAATTATAAAAATGTATGCAGTTAGTCATGCAATATATGTTGCATACAAAAATATATTGTTCAAATATAGTTAATTTTAAATAGCCATCAGTGGAGAAAGATGCTTTTCAGAACCAGATGGTGTAGTTACAACTTCTGCCAGCAGGGGCTAACGGGGTCATGTTACCCCCACTGTTAGCCAAACCTTGACCTTTTGCTCCCTGCTGCCCTCGCACCATCTCTGGAGATCCCATGGCATTAACACCATCGTACTGATTTTGGAAGAAGTCTCTTATGCTCAGCAAGGCTGCATTTATTTTATTAAAAGTAAAGTAATATTGTGAAATAGTATTACAATTGAAAAAGAACTGTTTACTATTTTAATGTATTTAAACTGAATTCAGTAGTCTTCCACTACAATCTCTAGTGCCACATACAAGTATTAAAGGGGTCATGACATGGATTTTTTTTAATATTCCTTGAGGTTTACTTAATGTTAATAAATGTTAATAAATGTTTTCTCCACACACACACAAATATATATATATATAGAGAGAGAGAGGCAGGACCTATGTGGAAAAATGGTTATCATGCTGAGCCTCTGTCTGAAATGAACAACCATTTGATTAGAATCACATGTAAGTCAGCAGAACTCATCTGCGGTGCAAGTATCTGGTCTCTGTAAAATAATTAAATAAATAGATGTTTTTTTTAATTAGCATGCTGATGCTGATATCAGTAATCCATTATCTTGTCCACTCCTAAAAAAAACATTTTGTAGTCATAGATGCACATATGTGTTGTATGTATTATCATAATGTACAAAAACAACATTTTGAACCAAGAGGCAATCTCCCCCAGTTTCTCTTGAAGCTAATACAGAAGTGAATTCATCTGCAATTCATCGACTGGCTGCTATAGAGACAGGCTCCAGAAGGGAGCAGAATCTCATTGAGCCCCATGTTAAAATGTCCAATTTTACAGCAGAAAAAAAAACATGCTTACAGGCTGGTACAAATTGTGGTTTTGATCTAAATGGCCCATTTTGACTTATTTTTATAACTCATTAATTTACATTATATAAAGCCTTAAAGTTCTGCATAATTAAGGGCGTGACCACTTTGAGGGTGCGTCCACACTTGTCATGTTTGGTTCGATTAAAACGAACCCTGGTGCGATTGCTCGTTTAATGTGGTTCATTTGAACATATGTGAACGCTGCCATCCGAACCCTGGTGCGCACCAAACAAGCGGACCGAGACCGCTAAAAAGATGGGTCTCGGTCCGCTTCCAAGCAAACTCTAGTGCATTTTTATTGATGAGTGCAACACGGACCAAAGACATGTAAACGAACCAAAAACAGGACGTAATGTCACAAGATGTGAGGCATAGTCAGCTGATCTGACGACGCGGAAAGATCGGTGTATCCAAAATGAATAACGTAAGTTACGTTAGAGGGCAAACGTAGAACAACAAGGAAGTGCCTAATCAATATTTGGTCCGACGAGCGTGTTTCGAAAATGCTATAAAAAAAAAGCACAAAAAGCATACCTGGTTCTTCTCATCAAAGATCCTGTGTTGCCCATTATTATCCAGTAACGGCCGTCTCTTTTCTACACAACGGAGGAAATCCTAGTGCTGTAATGAATGTTTTTAACATTTTATGAGCTCTTCATGAGTTATCAGCTGGTAAAAATAATGCCATATGTACACGCATAAAATGATGGCGTTTAATCCAGCACACAGCATTGTTTTGAATGTTCGGTAATCAAGCTCCTACATCATGTAAGCCGACCAATCAGGTAGTGACCGTCTCCCTGTGCCTTTGGTACGGTAACTTTAGGTTCGCTGTTAAAAATGCCAGTGTGAACGCTAAGCGGACCAGGACTATATGTTTTGTTTTTGTTTTTTGGTCCGGACCAAAGTAACCAAACTAACCAAACTACAAGTGTGAACGCACCCTGAGTAACAGCTGGATAGCCGCTTGTCTACTGTCTGTTAGTCATCACGTCACCTCAGCTCCAGCCACGTCCCGCCTCTTTGCCCATTGTCAGTTATCCGGGAGTGAACTTGGAAACTTGAAGCTGTTTATCGAGGGGACTGGGCGCTTACAGGTTCGCACTCTGCTTTTGGGTTCTATCTGTTCAGTCTATGTCAGAAACTGAACACACATCTGTATATTGTATCCAGTGTAGACAGAATCAGTGATTATAATGTGTTCTAGTTGCTTTTGAGCCATTTAAGTGACTGAATGCCGGTAGGCGGGGCCCTATGTTGTTTAACTATTTGTGGATGTCATATGCAAATGTTTTTGCCCATGTGACATCACAGATCCTGCAATATCAGAAAAAAAGCTTACCAACTCCCGAACTATTGAACGGTAGTATATGTGACCAGTGTGAAAAAATACCATGTTGACTCCTGGGCCACTAATAATATCTTGAGTTTACATAAACATATTTGTTAAATACTATTTGAGGTTTAAAAGTTAAGTTTGCAAAAATTACTTTTAATCACTAATGAAACACCTGTACAGACAGCAGACACCTGCATACAACCACATAAACACACACGCACAGTCTGGTGCCACAGCAGGAGGCTGTATAGTAGAAATTTGAGGAGCGTATGTGTGTGAGAAATGAGAAGATTAACTCTCATCAAAGCACAGTCTGAGACACCAACCACAACAAGAAGAGTGACAAGCCTTCGAGCATGCATGTATTAGAACTGTGCGCCAAGGACTAGTGTCACAGTATGCATAAAATCTATCTGTATGAGTGTACACATGTATTTATTTGTACTATAAGCCAAGGACTGCCTTTCTTTGTGCCTTTCTCTAAAATGGAAAGATGTTAGGGCTCCCTTTTTCTTTCAAAAGCTGCCGCAGAGTGTATGAACATACATTAATCTGATAAACTGAGAGCCAACTTCATTTGTTCAGTCTTCACACAGCAAATTGTATAAACCTATATAAACCAAAAAAATATAACATTTCCCTGATAATGTATCATTAAATATTTTAAATGATTTTGTTGCTCAAGAGCATCTTGTGCAAGTACAATATAAAAATGTATAGTAAAAATATAATTGATTAATTAGTTTAATTAAATAAACTTTATTCACAGACATTACACAGTTATTTGACTTAAAGCAGGACCTCATTACATTTATTTCTTACCACTGAATTGTACAGTCTAGTGGGACATGTTTCTTTTGGTCCATAATCAAAAACTTTTTGGATTAATCATGTTCTATATATAATATCTAATACAGAATAAATAATACAAAAAAAATTGAATATGTGACACTGGACCACAAAACCAATCATAAATCACACGGGAATATTGCTGCAATAGCCAACAATATTGTATGAGTCAAAATGATCAATTTTTCGTTTATGCCAAAAGTCATTAGGGTATTAAGTAAAGATCATGTCCCGTGAAGATATTTTGTAAATTTTCTACCATAAATCTATAAAAAAATTAGTGATATGCCTTTCTAAGGACATCATTTGGACAACTTTAAAGGCGATTTTCTGAATTTTTCTGAATTTTTCGATATTTTACACCCTTGGATTCCAGATTTTGAAATAGTTTTATCTCCAAATATCCTAACAAACCATACATCAATGAAAAATGTATTTATTCAGCTTTCATATGATGTATAAATAACAATTTTAGCTGGACGACTGGTTTTGTGGTCCAGGGTCACATATATAAAATATCTTCATACATTTAGAGCACGTTCAAGAGGTTTATCATGTTTATTTGAAAACTCTGGCAGTGGAGGGTTAACTTTCGACAGGAGAATATAAAGCATAAAGGACGTCACGAGAAGAAGGTTAAACAGGAAGCGAGCTTTGGTACATCTGGCATCTGCATCATTTACAAAGCACATTGCTCCAGAACCCCTGGTTTGCTAGGTGCCCTGGGCTCAAACTGTTAACTGCGTCCCTTCACAGGGATCTGTGTGTTATTTACACACACTTCTCTCACACATACACACTCATCTAGGGAGATGACTTGCATTTAGGCTCCATATTCCCACAAGCTCACTTGTAATTAATTAGCTAGTGGCCCCCTTCCCAACTTCCTGTCACTTCTCTCATCCTGGTTTCCTGACCGAGGACAGAGTCATCTCCTGGGTTACAGCTAGAGTAATCAGCCTCTTTGGGACCACAGTGTGTCTCAATCTACTGCACAGTTGAGTGGTACAAAAGAGAAGGTGTGTTCCTGCTTGTGTGTGAGTGAGAAAGACAGAATGAGAGAGGCAACCCAATTGGGAATCCATATCCACTGGGACTAATTCACTTTGCTATTCATTAACCTCGTCCTGTTACCATGCAGAGGAAGTCTGGGGACAACAGCAACTTTCAAAGACGATGTCAAAAGAGTGCTGACTACAAATCCCAGGGTGCCCTGGGAGATGATCCAAGTCTTCCATTAAAGTGAGAGGCAGGTCTTGATCAGGTTATCAGATTAAAGCGAGCCAGCCAGAGGGCTGAAAGACGTACAAAAGACAAAAGCGTCTTACTTTGCTTTGATTTAAAGGCGAGCAGACACCGTCTGGTCTCTCCTGCATGCGGCGTGCAGCAGCTGTGGGTGAACACAGGCTGATTTCTGCTGATTAAGCAAATGTGCTTCCATTCTCATTCAGTATTCGGGACAAGAGCAGAGACAAGGGCTCATGCAGTCAAGTCAAGGATAGGGCAATTCTTTCTACTCTCAGAATAACTAATATCTGCCTGGCTGTTGAGAGATACGCCGCATTATTCAGAAAGTTTAAAAAGAATGTCTCCCTTGTTCCTTTGAAGTAAAAGTTGAATGACAGTGGTTCTCAAAAATGAAATGCAAGCTTTTCTGCAACAGCAGATAAAAACAATGCAAATAATAAAACGCAACCAATCATATAATCGTCGACAGAAAATAAACAGACTAAAGGCCCGTTCACACTAAGGACGATAACTATAAGATTTTTTTTTTATAGTTATCGTTATCATCACAGGCTGCATCCCATCAAATTTTGTGGTATTTGCCACAAATTCATCCATCACCTGGTAGGATGAGGCAGATGGCAAATGACCAAACTGACAGGTTGCACGACATTCCTTCATTCCGTTTTATGGACATTTTAATTTACTTTTTGTACAATAAACAATTTTTGGTCCGACGCAAATGTAACACTAAAATTTGTGCCCTGAAGCAAAACCATTTGAGAACAACTGATCTAACATCCACAAGGTCAAGCTCACTACCCAGTCAACCCATTACAAGCCAAAACAGGTCAATCAGAAATTGTCATGGAAATGACATTACACGAGAACATTAACATACAGCCACCCATGTTTACATATCCATATCTATTCAGTATCCAGTTCTAACGGCTAGGGATAGTTTGCCCAAATATTTCATAATTAACTCACCCTCGTGTCAGTATGACTTTCTGTTGTGGAATATGAAAAAAATATTTTCAAAAATGTTTCCATATGTTAATCCATATCCAGGTCAATGACTATTTTTGTCCTGTATGGACAAAGTCAGTTTTGCTTTTGAAACATTCTTCAAAATCACACATCTTCCACAGAAGCAAAAATACAGGTTTAAATGGCACGAGGGTGAGTAAACTATGTCAAAATGTATTTTGGGGTGAATTATCCCTTTAAGGAAGGCATAAAGTAGTATACCGTAGTGTTTAATTATTGGTTGTTGGTGTTATTCCAACATGCTTCTCTGAATGAGTCAATATTAATAATTTAAGCTTCACATAATGAAGTTGAGTTTCATGATAGTAGATATAGTTTGCAAATTCAGAAGACTTTTTTTATTGTTTCATATTTTTCACATGATGTGCTCAGGAAACCTTCCAAAGAATGAGATGCTTTGTGGAATCTCGGTCTCCATGACAACAGGAGACAAACAGGAGGCTGAACGTGACATTCTAATTCGTAAAGATTTGACAGCTGTCATTGTTAAAGAACTGCCTTGAGAATCCAAAGATGTTGACATTTAGAGATAGTGAACATGGAAATAGTGCTTGGCTTAATGATAGGCGTCTCACATGTAGCCGTCATGTGGAAATTGTATAGGCCAGTGTTGTACAAGACTGTGGGAAAATGTCTCTTTCTCTTTATGTGGTGCAGCGCAGCGCCAAAAAATCAGCGCAATTAATCTGCTATGCGAGACCATGTTTGGGAAATCATTAAACAATTGACGTCTGCCTCAGATTAAAACTAACATGTCAGTCTGACATTTCTCAGTGACTGTCCAAAAACATGTTCTGCTGTGCCTTTTAATGCATCCGCAGACAAAACATGGTGGAGCGTTTAGCTACAGAGCAATGATTTCTGCCCCTTATAATTAAATTTCCTGTTGAACTTTGCTTTACCTACAGTGGCCGTGGCAAAGCGGCAGCCATTTGTAAGGAAGTGGAGGCCTCGCTCTCTCTCAGGCCCTTGTTCTCTCACTGTATGGCCTAGTTTGATTTTGTCCAGATGCTGTTGAAACACAGGGTGTCTCTGTTCTCAGGGAAACAGGGATAGCACACCTCCATCCCACCCCACCTGTCTCCGAAAACCTTTTTGCTGGGCTGGTTAAACTCCACCTGAGAGCCATGAGCACTGCCAGACACTGCACAAAAACGGTCATTAAAACCCCAGCAGCACCCTGAAAACCAACATTCTCACTCATTCAGTCCTGTTTAAATACTGTCTTCGGGTTTCCACAAACCCACACTGCAACGGAGCTGTTGTAAAGATCCTTTAACAAAAACACATTGTGCGAACGGGCTGTAAAAACACTGAGGTCTCTCAAACTAAACACAATTTTAGTGACTGGTTGCCACTAAAGTTTCTTGTTGGCTTGATAAAAGTACTGTATATTAATGTATTTATCCTAAACTGGTTGGCTAGTCTTAGCTGGTTTAAAGGGATAGTTCACCCAAAAATGAAAACTGTCATCATTTACTTACCCCTTATGTTGTTCCAAACCTGTATGAGTTTCTTTGTTCTGCTGAACACACAAGAAGATATTTGGAAAAATGCTTTTAACGAAGCAGATAGAACAACCATTTACTACCATAGTATTTTTTTTCACTACTATGGTAGTGAATGCTTGTCCTATCTGCCTTGTTACAAACATTTTTTCAAATATCTTCTTTTGTGTTCAGCAGAACAAAGAAACGCATACAGGTTTGGAACAACATGAGGGTAAGGAAATGATAACAGAAATTCCATTTTTGGGTGAACTATCCCTTTAAGATTTATCTGGTTTATCGCTAGTCTACTAGATTGGACACGCAGCTGATTTAGCTTGCAGCCAGGGGATCTACCAGCATAGCCAGCTGACAAGTGCCCAATACCTTCAGAAACCCAGAGGTTTGTTGATCATATATACAGTATATTGCCGAATTGGAGATTTACTTATTACTAATTACAATCAACTAAATAACATATAACTATCGAATTAAAAAATAAATAAATAAATAAATAAATAAATAAATAAAATCACACTGCGTCCTCTAGAGGAAACTATGGGGAACGCCTCAATCGTGACCGTTGTCTGAAACACATTCAAACGATACAATGTCACTGGCTGACGACACTCCGCAAAAGCACTACCGGTGTGACCGGGAGTATAAAGCGCACCTGTATTAGAAGTATCAACTTTCTTTGTCTTCAGGATCTGTTTGTTTTATGTGAGAACATGAATATCATGAAGAAACTCTCTACCAAGCGTTTTTAAGAAGTTTGTGCATCTGGTGCACTTTGTACATTATTGAGGAACACGCGCTTAGTTCTCGAGGGAGCTGAATGCGCGCATTGTGAGGATTTCTCAATGAAAAGCTCTCTTCGCATCGTCCCTATTCTCTGTGGATGTGGGACGTGCATTTTGGTGAAATGCCTTCAGCTCATTGAAGAGGCTGGATGTGCTGGGTAGGATGCTTTTGCAAAACATTCTACAGAGACAGGTAAGGAGCTTTGTCAGTTTTCTTGTGTGTTCCAGAGATAGAAAACTTGGTTGAGCTTGGGCCTCCCCTTCGGGGTTCTGTAAGTAGGTCCTCTGCTCCCAGAAGAGAGCTCGGAATGATTCATAGACTGCAGAGGCTAAGGTGGAGTGGAACCCTCCCCATTACTGGGATACTTTTCTTTGGATCCTCCATGCTCTGTTCTAGCTCAGGCAAACCTGTGAGACCCTAGTAAGAGCTGACACTAATGTAGTTGTTTACTAGTGTCATCTAGTGGGTGTAGTTTACCCTTCCTTATGGGGTTTATTTTTTAGGGTCTATTGCCATTGGTTCTAGCCTATTCAAATTTGGGGATCACATATTCTTGGGTCTCTCCTCAATCTGAGGGTTGTTCTGCTGAGTCCTCAGCTCACCTGGTAAAAAAAATGTATATATTTTTGCTGGATTTAGCATCCCTTCTCACTAGTTGAGCACTCTTAATTCAGGAGTGCTTGCAGGCGGACTCCAGGTGTAGAGGCTGGCATTACCATTACTACTAACTCTTATGCTCCACCCTTCTTAGGACTTGGAGCTTGGGTGATGGCAGACTCAAATAAGATAATCTGACTCTGCCATCTAAGTCTGTTGAGTCCTTGTTTTCGCTTGTCACAACCAATTTGGCAGTCATGCCCCCAGCATGGCGGAGAGGGCATTTGTTCCCCATAGTGTCCTATAGAGGACGCAGTGCAAGTTTGCATGTAACCATGGTTCTCTGAGAAGGGGAACGAGACACTGCTTCTCATTGCCATGCATGGGCCTGCCTATTTAGGTATCCTTCAGACAAAGAAGTATATGACGTCTAATACAGTTTTTATACCTTTTATACTCACGGTTTCATTATTTAGAATAATTTACAAAATTAACATAATTACAAAAGTATATAAAATTCAGCTAAATATATAAAAAACTTAATAATAATAATACATATATATTCATTTATAAGATGCCAAAAATAAAGTGTCAAAGTACCAATTAAAGAGGGGGGTAACACACACTTTATCATGTTAATCTTGAGTACCTACACTGAAAAAAAAGAAACACACATTGTCTAATTTACGTAATCTTATTATGTGCAATCTACGCAACAAAATTGTGTTTCTCTTCTAAACATGATTTCTTTGCTTTCAATTAATGTAATTCTCTTAAATGTGCAATCTACTAGATTACATTATTTGGTTAAGTATTTGAACATGATTTTAGCTGAAACAGCGTTCCCAGCATGCTTTGCATGGGACTTGACGAAAAGAGTAAACATTTTGAACTTAAGTGTTATTTTATGTGTTTTTTGGACAAAATTAGATAAGGGGGAGACTTTATATTGTTTAATAGTGTTTAATGTATAATTATGTCAAAGTACCAATGAATCATTCAAATTATTCTGGGTTACCGTAGTGGAGAAGAGCGGAGCGATTGCTTGTGGACTGTGGACTTAGAAAGCACATGTCATTAAAGAGAATTTCTTTCATAGCACTTGGCATGTTCATTATGTGTTATTGCTTACTAACAGAATGAAAGTTAGCTTGTGCTATTTATATTTATTTGTGCTATTTATTTGTTATTTATTTGTGACCACTAAAATATACTAAAAACTAAATAAGCATGTGATTTTATTAAAAAGTCAGGGTCTCAAGCCCCCTTGTGCACACCATTTTGTTAGGAAGCCATATTAAAATAATTTTGAGACTACTCAATTGGGTTACTTAAAAATTACTTCATTCCATGATGTTGAAGTTATGTGAACAAATTATGTTTGTTTAACTTTACTGAATGATGTGGAACGGATGTCCATGGTTAAATCATGTAAATCCAACACACCTTTTTTTCAGTGTAGAGAGTAGTACTACATCCTTAATATCTCCAAAAAGTCTTTAGTTTTATCATATTTATAAAAGAGCACTCACACAACACGTCATCACATTATAAACTCTTAATTCGTTACGGTTAAATCACAAAATAAAATGTACACAAATGTGTCCCTGCTTAAGATACATAATTACTGATGAACACCTTTGGTTTTAATGAGAAAAAACTATTCGATGGTAGAACCCAGAACCAAACCTCAGACATGCTCGCTGGACAAAAGCTCTTCCGAATGTGTGTGAAGAATCTCGGGACTGACAATATTGTATTATGCTATAGTTAGGAGATGTAACGTTGAGGATGGAAGTACTTCCCCTACTCACTCACTTTACGCCAAAGTTACGGCATTGTATCGCGTAATTTATAGATAACTTTTTATTCACTATACGTTCGTGTTGCTTACATTGTATGCACTTACGCCGCTACTACCAACAAAACACAGACATTTGATGCATTATACTCACTGCCTGCAATGATCTGCAAATAAACCTTGCATAAAATATTCGTCACTGAATATCCCGGGAACACACTTGAAAAACAAACTGCATCCACTGTTCCCTTAACGCTGGTTTATTTAGGAAGATGAACCAGGTTTTCCCTCATAACCAAAAATACACTTCTTTGGTGACAAAAAGTCCTTCTGGACTTGAGTTACCTAAATGATGGGTATGCTCTTGCTTATAGGCATATAGCATGATACCCCTGCCAAAAATTCCACATTTTAAAACTATTTTCATATGCTATATTGTATCAAAAGGTCTTTTCTTATTTTGCTTAATATTTCTTTTTTACAGCATTGTGGAAATCTACTTTGTTTGTGTGAATCTAATGCCATGTGTAGCATAAGTCATCAACCTGCAAAACACTACAGATTTTATTTTTTGGCCTTGACTTTGCTGCCCAACACTGCAAGAGAATGTTGTTTTGTGTGTAAAATCTCCTCTGTGGGCCGAGAAATATCTAGTAGGGAGATGTGGAGGGTCGATGAAGATGGGTGGTGATAATTTGTATCTGTTTGTTTCTCTTTTCCCCAGCTTCTCTCTATCTCAGATTTCCAAACTGCTCCTCACTTGGAGAGACAGCCCCAGCAGGGGAGCAGAGAGCACAATCTCCCCCTCCATGCTGTAATTCCAGCTTTGGGTCCACTATGTATCATTACTGAGAGCTGTATGTAGTTATTTGTGTCCTGTGGCCGGATGTGTTTTGAGGGGGGCAGGAGGAGGAGAGACTGGAGCCCAATGAAGAGCTCTAGAGCTCAAGTGCAGCTCTTAGGCATCTGGGGCTCCTGCTGAACATGGACGTCACCGTGGATTAATGTAACTGGAGCTATGGGAAGACACTGGATGATGGAACGGAAAGGACGGGACAGGCAAAGAGAGGGAGGAGGAGGGAAAAGTGAGGCGATGGAGAAAAGTGTGGAAAGAGAGCACTGTGGGTTGAGATAAGAGGTAAAGGGAATGGTGAAATACAACGGTGAAAAGCCATAAGTGTACATGGATATCTGAGCTTTATGTTAGGATAAACAGAGCAGAGAGGAAGGTCGAAAGCCATACATACAAAGCAAGATAGAAAGAGGCCTTGTTTGTCTGTTAACCTCCTAGGTTGTTCTTGTGTGCATTTCTTTGGTCTATTGTACTCTGCTCAAATAAATTAATCCATAAAGTTGAAGAAAAATCTCAGATGACAATGTAGTTTTCCGTTTTCTGTGCTGCTGCTGGATTAGTAATATGTTTTCCATATATTTCCATAATATTTGCACAGTATAACACCAAGTTACATATACTAAGCATGTGTGTCATTTTCAAGCTTAAACGCTGGAATGGGGTATTAGGTTAAAGAGTTGAATAGATTACATTGCTACAAAGTCTTGACTTACTGTCAAGCAGACATGGGAGAAAGAGAAAAAGAGACGGAAAGAGCGAGGACACCAGTGCATCCTGTTTGGGATGAGAATGTAAACAGTTTCACCCATCTAGACCTTGTTATGTCTGCTCTACGCCTGGCTAGTGATGCTTTTATAATTTACAGTAATTTCTAATGTTAAAAGCTTAGATAACACTGTCCATCTCTACAGCTCTTTATGAGAAGAACACAAACCAAGCAAACCACTGCACATCCTCTTGCAATAGCATGAAGATTACAGGCTTCTCTTCAATACTTCAACTTATAAGTTTGTCTGAATTTTTTCAACTATGTGCTCTTACTATGCATTTATTGGCAGGGAGCTAACAGTTATTGATAATAATTAAGTAGCCCCAAATCAGCATATTAGAATGATTTTTTTTAGGGAAAATCATGAGTGATTATTTTTTTTAATCAAACAATATCTAGAACATTTACACACACACACACACACACACACACACACACACACACACACACACACACACACACAAAAAAACTAGGACGTCTGGTCACCCTACTTTAGTGCTACACAAGACAGTGTGTGCATAATTCAATTTACTAGTTCATCCAAGAGCACATGAAATCATCCTTGGACAAATCTACATCCCGGGAAAGAATTTGGAACACTTAATATATCACCTCATGAGCCAGAGGGGTGGGATTCAGAAAAAAAAAATCCCCAAATCCAAAGGAACAGCTGATGTCTTCCAAATTTGACGCCTTTCTTTGCTCTGTCAGGGTGGAAGCGCTCATGCATCATATAACCCGCGTAGACTGGATGCTTTACCTATGAGTCAACAGTTTTACACACAGACCCTGCAGGTGCACCTCCACAGTGAGTTACGATCGGTTCAGTAGTGGCACTCCTCCTTTCCGTTCTTTCCATCCTACGTGAGACTGACTCAATCTTACAGCGTGAAGGAGTATCAAAATAAACAGAGCAGACAGATGGCCTCTCCTCCAACATTTTAGCATGCCATACAGAGGATTTAGACCGCCAACTTGTTCCTAAATTACTCTTACAACCACATATGAGCTGATAAACTTTAGAGACAGACTGCCATGAGTATTTACGCTAAAAGACTTAAATGGTTTGGATAGTTGGAGGAGCTTTCTATGAATAGTGTCTGAATAGGGCCTGAAACTCTTTTCTTTTTCAACAAATGGTCCATAAAAAGGACATACAGCTAGATAGTTTGGGGTGAAATGTTGGTTTAGTCTGTACCTGTCCATCCATCCATCCAATCTATTCATCTTAAGTGAAACTGGCTAAAATGGCAATTCTGGGGGAAAACAGACTGTTTGTCTAACATATCAAATAGATCTCAAAATGAATTTTATATCTCTAATGCTTTTTTTAGGTCAAGGGACAAAGTGTATCATACCTGTGGAATGTGACTGATACTACAATCTTAAAATACATTATCACTATCTTTATCTATTCCAGTAGTACTTCTATTTGCAGTAGTACTTCACAAGGAAATTGCATATTATGTTTCAACTATTAAAACCCATAAAGTGAAACTGTTAACTTTACAGCTCCTAACCTCGTAAACTCTACTTTACTCAATCTCTTTACCATAAAGCTTAACAATGATTCACAATACAGTAAATCTTCACACTACAAGTCAGTATAAATGGCCAAAAATATGTTCAGCAAATAAATTCCCTGCCAAAATCCACTAATAGGCTTGCTAGACCTTTCGTGTTACACTGACGGGAGGCAAATATTACACAACGGTGCAATGTAGATATAAGAATATGGCAGAATTGATCAGAAACAGTGTAAGTGTTGTACAGATGGAGCTGTGAACAGCATGGTGGCCTCCATCACACACGTACTCACACACGTCCAGCATAGTGATTCACCTCTTGTCCTCCTACTGACAGTGTGTGGGCCTGTCTGAGTCAGACACCAGCCGCATGGCAACCGCACCATGGCAACCGTCTGCCTCCAAACAGATCCACCGGCTGTGAGAGAGAGAGAGAGAGAGAGAGAGAGAGAGAGAGAGAGAGAGAGAGAGAGAGAGAGAGAGAGAGAGAGAGAGAGAGAGAGAGAGAGAGAGAGAGAGAGAGAGAGAGAGAGAGAGAGAGAGAGAGAGCGAGCACTATGGTCGGGAATAGCAAACTGCCTTACTACAACATTATATATTATTTATATTGTGCACAATATGCAAAAGAGAACATTGCACACTACTGTATCCCACAATAATTAAATGTGCTTAACTTGACCTCTAATTTCCAGCATGTCGAATGAACCACAAGATGTATAATTTTTAACTCCTACTCCAAAAAAATATGTATTAATTCTCACAACACAACATTCATTTTTTACAACAAACTTGGATTAAAAGTATAAAATAATCATACAATATATTATAATCAATATATAAATGCTATATACTGTATATATAATTGTTCTTTATTGATATTTATTTCTCAGTTTTTCCAATAGAATAATTTGGATTAAGCGGGAAATGTCTCCGATTTGTAACTTTGTACAACTCTCTCTCTCTTTGGATGTGTTTACTGCATAGTAGGCTATATACATTATACTGCCTGCCTAAAAATAAATTATAAAACATGCTTAGATATAGAGGTCAATAAAGCATGCTATATTGTATACTGTTTTATACAAACTTTTTATTATTTTTATTTTTACAAATCAGAGACATTTCCTGCTTAATCCAAATTATTCTATTGGAAATACTGAAAAATAAATATCAATAAAGAACAATTATGAGCCACGATAATAATTCATATTATCTCTAGAAAAGAAAACAATCCAGCCTTTGTAAGCAAGGAGTGTGTGAATGATAAGAAACGTTGGTAATTCCATTTTATGTTTAAATCCAATGCTTTGTTTTGGAATCACTGACATGGAACAATTGTTTATTTATGTTGTGCAAAATGCGGCCTGATGAATTTTGGAAAAGTAGAAAAGAAAAATGGGTTTCACTCAGCGTAATGGAAATCTGAAGTCATGTTCTTTAGGATTGCAAAACTGTTACTGGAGAGAATAAAGGAGAATTGCATGTGTAAGTCTTCATTTCGCAGTGAATGAATCATGCTTTAAACGCGGTGGTTGTGCTCTGATCATTAATGACTCCAAATACTCAGGAAATTAAGAAATTCAAATACTATGATTGTAACCTGATGAAAGTCGCAGCACCTTAAAATGTCTTGTTGTAACCACAGTTTCTGCCCAAAGAATTGACAATGGTTTCTATTTTATGCTCATGTATTTTTATAACAAATATAGTAAAACAGTAATATTTTTAAATAGTATTGCAATTTAAAGTAATTGTTTTCTATTTTAATACATTTTAAGATGTAATTTATTCCGGTGATGGCAAAGCTGAATTTTCAGCATCCAGACTTCAGTCACATGATCCATCAGAAATCATTCAAATATGCGGATTTGATGCTCAAGAAACATTTCTAATTATTATCACTGTTGAAAACATTGAAACAAGAAAGAGGATACGATACAAAGTTTAAACTAAACTATGTAAATGTTTTTTCTTTTTTGTTTATTAATTTCATTCAAAATGTCAAAAAAGACCACAACTATTTGAACGATACTGTATAGTACAATCCTTTCATCTGAATACAATCCAAATTTTATGCCAATCAGAGATTGTAGCATGGGAAAATGTATTATATTTATATTTTATACTTGGGGTCCCTGCGTCTCCAAACATTGAGAATGTGTGTCTCTCCATTAAAAAATTGAACTTGAGGGTATTTACTTAAAAACTAGCCTGACAAGCCAGACCCACATCAAGATGTTTGGTCTGGAAATTCACCATTGACAGGGCTAGATCCGAGGGGCTGGATAAACGGTTGTCTTTCAAACAATTGATGTTTTCACGCAATTGGATAGCGCTACAACCAACCAGAGCAACGAAGGTGAAGCAGAGCTAGTTGACAGATTAAACCCTTCTTAAGAATGATTTAAGTTCCCTCCTTTGTTATTTTCTCAAAGAAAAGCTTAACTCCAAAGCCCCTTTCACACTGCGATTTCGGCAAATACACGGATAATGCGACCTGGGCATTTGTTCCCGGGCCGCTAGATTTGGTCCATTCACACTGCCAGCGAAATACCGTAATATGTGCGCTTTCACACACAACGCTTAACGGTCCCGGGTCGAGTTGACACGTGACATCCTGATGTGACGTATAACGGCGAGCGATCTCAGTTTCAGCGCGGATAGTAAGGAGCTCCGTGGTCTCGACTTGTGTCCGTTTGCACACATTTCTGCTTGTTTAATTTTAGTTTATTTTGTATACGAACACTCTCTGCGTTTAAAACACTGACTAGCTCTTCTGGCACTGCAGGGTATTGTTGAAAAAACAAGCTCTAGGAGTCGCACGATAACTGCTTACACGTTGCGGCATTAGTTTCGGCTTTTGTTCACACAGCGCTCGTCCCGGGTCGAATCCCGCAATATTACTAGGTCCCCGACCCGGGTCGAATTCGGTAATCAATCCCGGGACGTGGTTGCTTTCACACAGAAGGTGACCCGGCAATGTTCCGGGAATATTGCGGGTCCGACGTGCAGTGTGAAAGGGGCTCAAGTCTTCCAGAATCACTGCCAAAGCCATATCGAAAGACCGCCATTCGCCAGCTTCTTTGTTTACAAGAAGCACGAAGAACCTCCGGAACTCTGCCATCATTATGTTAAGCCCGCCCACCGACTCTATACAAGATGTGACTGGCCTGACCAGAGTTTGGTTTTTCCAGCTCACAAGTCTATTGAGAGTTGCTAGACGACACTGGCTGCAAATTAGATTTGCTGCCGCTAGAGTGCGTCTAGATTTCTAGGCTAAGTTAAAACACCAGATCTACAAAATGTTTATGCATCGGAGTATATTTATACATGGTGTCCAGTGCTCACATACCTGTCAAGTATACCGTTTTGGCCGGGAAAGTCCCGTATTTTACCCTTCTTTCCAGCTGTCCTCCCGTATTCCTATTTTCCCGTAAATCTCCCGTATTTTAACCTGCGTAATTAAAAAATAATAATAACAGAGTAAAAAAAAAAAAACATTTCCAATCTGAGCTCTGTAACTAGCCTCGTGATAACTGCCATCTGCAGTAGCCTACACTATAGGTGGCCGTTGTCGCAAGGTTAGTGTGTGAGGTCAGATGACAAGTGACAACGCGGGGAAAAAACAAAACAGAGACGGATGATGGACGTAACTAACGATAGAGATGGAAGGCACTTCTGCCAAAAAAACCAAACCCTCGTGTAAATACCTTGATCAATGGGACAGCGAATTAAATTTCTGAAGAGGAGCAGGTGGGGGACAGTCACGCGTTTTATAACTGCGACTTCAACGTGTTCAACAGCAGAAGATATTTTAAAGTGACAGTAATCACTTATAAAGACAATGTAAAGAACAAAAGTAATTGCTCACTAAATATGCTCTGCTCTTGAGTAAATAACTTCAGTACCTTTAATAAGGATTAATCTATATATAATTCACAACTTATGCAGTGCAAACTGATAACAATTTATGTATATTTCCTACTCGTTAAGTTATACAGGTAGGAAGAGCACAGGTACAAATAAAATGTATTATTATTATGGGTTTATGTGAGGATTTATGCCATTTGATACCCAAATGTTGACCGGTATGTGCTCATAATAACTTGATTTATAGCTGACCCTCTTTGTGTCAATCGCTCGGCCCTCTTGTCTTAAGGTGTAGTTTTCCAGAGGTCATGCAGTCTAGATTTCATTAAAGCTTATCAAATGGATCTTTTATGGCTCTGTCTCAATCCCAGCCTACTTTGTGACTCAGGGTTAATTCAGTGGGTACACAGAACGCTTTCTGATAAACCTCCTCAAGATGCCAGCCGCTCTGTCTGTTGCTCAAACACACAAACTTTGAGTCAGCATGAATCATTTTACACACACACACACCCTTGACAAACACACCACCTGTTCAATGGCATATCTGCCCTAGTAGTGTAGCCTACAATACAGCAATCAGGATGTTTGTGTCTGTGACTCACAGGTTCAAGGTTCACAAAACCCTGCAGTGATTTCATTGTGCCAATGGACAGTCCCTTCAAGGGAGCTGCGAAGACATCAGTATCATATTTTCACGTTTGATTTATTGGGTTTATTATGGTCATGGACACCCTTAGTGCATCAATTTATTGTAAATCTAAATTCGTATCTTCCAAGAATGTGTCACTAAAACCGGCCTTGCCAGACACCAGGCCACAGAGCAGGAGGTTAAACAGACAGTCTTTGAAAGGAGAATATGAGCACCCCTGCTGGAGAATCCAGGTCAGAGCAAACTAAAGTAGTCAAGATAACCAGCTCAGCTAGATCCCTACCAGCTTAGACAATGTGGTTTACCAGATTTAACCAGGTTGACCTTATCCCCACCAGCTCAGCAAACTTAAAGGTCCCATATTGTACACCTTTCTGGAATTTTATTCTAGGTGTTGATGTCCTTAAGAATACATATTTGCGGTATAAGTACCAAAAACCATCGCAATATATATTTACAGCTCCTTTTTCGGGAGCTCTGATAACAACAGGTAGACTTTGGCCTATCTAATTAAAATTCATGAGCCTTTTTTCTGATTAGCCTGCATATATTGATTATCATGATTATTAAATTATAAAAAATAAACAGCGTGACACTTACTTCTGGAGGATGATGAAGAGTTGGTAGAGATCCACCCTTGAGAAGTAACTTTTTTGCAAAGTTTGCCTTATATTGCCACTCGTTCATAAAGCAGTCAGGAGTAAGATCTGTGCAGACAGAAACACGTTTAGGTGTCTTTTGCGGCGCTTTGCCGTTAAAAATGTTACCTTTAAAACTAATCCATTGCATCAGTGGCTCAGATGCTGGAAGAAAATGAAGACTCTTGTGCTCATGAAAATGGCGGACAGTTTACAACTCGCTGAGGGTAGAAATATGGTAATGCAGTGCTGTCAGTCAGCGGCTGTGGGCGGGGCATGAGGAACGTGACGTCACAAATGATCGTCAGGGAATCAAAACAGCTTGTCTAATGAGACTGCTTTGATTTATTTGGGGATTAAAAATGAAGGAGTGCATGAATTTGTATCATTGTAGGGTGGTTGTGTTCACGCGCTGTCAACACACATTTTTATCCGAAAGTGGATTTTACATAATAGGTGACCTTTAAATAAGCTTGGACCATGTGATGACTATAAATTACTAGCTTCAACCAGCTAGAAACTATTTAAAACTAGCTACCATCCAAGGCTGGATTTTTATAGACGATATTTACCAAGTGCTTAACAGGGTTAAACTTGTAGTGATGAACAGAGTTTGAAAACAACACAAACAGCCACTGAATACATGGCTACTGAGGCAAATGCTAATACTTGTGAAAAAGAAATAAGCCTACACTTAATAATACTGCTAAAAGAGTACTTATCTAAATAATATACTTTAAATAAATGTAATGTTTTTTTTTATTTTAAAGTATAAACTAAAAGAGTACTTATCTAAATAATATACTTTAAATAAATGTAATGTTTTTTTTTATTTTAAAGTATAAAGTAAACAATGATTTATAATAAAAAGGTAGACTAGCTAGTTTATAGTAGAATAATCAAATAATCTTATTGATTATTAATTATTAATAATCAATTATTGAACATGGATTGGATCCATTTAACATTCAACAGGCCAATATAAATACATAATACAACAGAACAAAGATACATATTAAACATTTTTAGTTTTTTGTCTTTTGTTGTTTGATTAACATTAAAACAGACAGCAGCACAGCAGGAATATTAGGCTGCTGTCATTAAGAGCTACACGGACCCAATATATTTCCCCTACACTGCCCCTGCCCCTAAACCTACCCATCACAGGAAACATTCAACAACAAAAAAACATAATTTAGTATGTTTATAAATCCTTTTATATTTTGGGGACCACTGGCTGATCAACATAATGTAGGTGATCTCAGGTTTATATTACATTGTGGTCCCGACAATGTAATATAAACAAGTACACACACACACACACACACACACACACACACACACACACACACACACACCATAACTGCTTACATGCACATACTGGATTACTGGATATTTGCCAAGATGAGCATTTTGACATAATTTTGAGTGAATTTATCTGTTTTTATCTGAATTTACTTGATTCAGTATTAGTGCTGAGATGCAGTTTCTGGGTACGAGCTTTGAGTTCTGCCAGGACCACTATCGTCAAATATGATTGACTGACTATTAGCATAACATTTGGATTGCCGGTATGGTTCTAGAACCAAGCGGCAACTTCCTGCAGTTTATCTTAAAGCCAGGGGGGGAGGGGGTTAGCCTTAAAGTTCTGCATAATTAAGGGCGTGACCACTTTGATTGACAGGTGGATAGCCGTTTATCTGCTGTCTGTTAGTCAGTGCGTCACCTCAGCTCCACCCACGTCCAACCACTTTGCCCATTTTCTGTTATCCGGGCATGATGCGCGATGATGGCAACGGCCAGCTCTTTTAAGAACTTTATGCTTCAAAACTGCACTTCAGAATCCTATGGGTGACGGACACTATGTCAATATTTTTTTAGTCTATGGCAAGAACTCCCTGTGCAACCATGCAGCCTAGCATGGATAAGAGCAAGGAGAGCAGTAATAACCTTAGTGTAAACAGAACAGAACGAACAATATATTGCAGATATCATTAATGTTGATATTAAATGTACAAAATAATTCAGTCTGATTTAAGGGAAACTTGAATACCAAATCCTAACTGATGAGAGTAAGAGCTGGGGATGGAGGAGGGTAAATGAGCTCTGGAGAAACGCGACATCTGCTGATAATACTGAAGGAGCTTATATATGTCGTATTCATAAAGGTAGACGTGATCAGCTGACTGCGAGCTTAACTAACGTGACCTGCAAGAACTGCGCATTATGCTTGATTGTGTACACACACAGCACTTCACACAAATTGAGTTCTCTTTTGCTGCATCGTGCGATTGAATTTGAAGTAGTTATGGCTTAAAAACACGTGCAAAGGATAAACTTTCGTAATGATGCAACACTTGCCCGATCGGGACAATGAAAATTGTCCCGTCAACAGTGTTGTGCAAGTTACTTCCAAACTGTAATATATTATAGATTACTTATTACTGCTATTTAAAAGTAATTCATTACATTACAATATTACTGTCTCAGAATTGTAATGCGTTACATTACTCCTGTATTACTTTTGAGTTACTTTCACCAAAATAACTTCAGAAGTAGCTCTTAACATTCTAAAATGTAGGCAGAGGGCATTTTACATCCAGTAGAAGGTGATATGATGAAGCATAATGACATGGGCCATCCAGGCTAACAATAGAGAATTGGCAAAAAGTGAATGCTCAAGACAATGCAAGAAATCATGACGATCCAACTATGTTATAAGTATTATTTTAGAGGTAAAGTGATTATCTGGCAATATCTGGGAATAGCTTCTGTTCATAGACACAACAGAACTGTGTAAACTCTAAGTTATGACAATATGCGCATTTGTTCTTTTCTTATTGTTTCGACATAGTTATTTCGGTTTTAGAAAAAGGTTGTATTAGACTGCATTTGCATTTGACTAGCCTACGTTCTTGTCCATATCTCTGATAAACTAAGCAATGCGCATCCATCTCGCGAATGTACAGTATAGGGATGAGACGGTGGGGACATTTTCCCCCAGTTAATCAAAGTGTGATGACAACACCGATATCTGGGCTTTTAAATCACTATTCACCGAAAGGAACATGCGCACTGCCGCTTGGGCATTAATAACGGGAGCGGATGCAAAGCGAGTGCTTTCAATGAATTCCTATAAAAGTTAAGCTTCCATATGAACTGAAAACGCGCCAGTGCGCGCACACCGTGAATGACAGCTCGTTAGTAAATGCGCGCTCTGTGCGGCCAAGCAGATTTTTAGTTTCGGTTTAAAATTAGCCTATTATTCTTAATGAAATACACAACACAATGACAAACCCCCTTTAATAGGCGCTTTTACATTTTACTTTGAAACCAAATCTTCCGCGATCATCTGTCAGCTCAAGATCACGTTCGGTTCATGCTTCCGTTTTTATTTGAACGGCCTGTTCTCTAACTGAACTAAATGACTGTATTACTATAAAAAATCTAAACGACGGTGTCACGGTGTGCAGTAGTCTTATTCTGTCATCTTCACATAAAGTGTTGTTTATAGGCATTAGGCCTATAGTTTGGCAGAGCAGCGCGCGCCTCGTCTCTCGTCCGTTCTTTGACGCGCTTGTCGTTGTGCTATTCTTTGAAACGACAGAGCCTTTAAACCTTCTTTAGCCACTTTTCCACTGGCCAGCGCGAGCAAAGAGGTTGAAATCATGCGTGCGGCACTTCTGTAAAATCCGCAATAAACACGTACACCTTCACTGGACTATGTCACACAATATCCAAATGTACACCAGCAAGAGGGAGATAAATTGAAGTGAGTTACTGAATTGAAGGAAAATGAAAATTTGTAAATCGCTATACAAAAATATATCAGAAGCTGTCATTTAGTATTTAATTACTAACCTGGACACCACACGCGGCTATTGAATGACCACGAACAGGTAATAACTTGCATTTTTCATGCGTTAATGTATCCCGCCTTTTTTTCCGTTTCCTTTTTCGTGTTATTGTATTTTTTTTTGGGGGGGGGGGGGGGGGTGTAACGCAAGCGTTACTGGAAATGTACCGAGTAAAATATTACTGAAAATTGATTAGTAATGCCTTACACTACTGCGTTACAGCAAAAAGTAATAAGTTACTGTAATGTATTACTTTTGTAATGCGTTACTCCCAACACTGCCCGTCAATTGTCCCGAGTGACGTTCAGTGACGTTCATGCTCGACAAGTCTGCATCGTCGAGCCCTGCTATATTTTGTACGTTTCATTTTGTTTAGGAAAGCATTTAATCATTTTACCCAGAGAACACACATTCTATTATGGAACACACATTACACAAGTGCAGTTAATTAATAAAAACCATCGGTATAGGTCAATATGCTGATGGTTTTAAATGGATAAAAAATGCAAAACATCATTGCATCTCTACCATAAAACCAACCATAAAAAGGAAAACTTGTCTTTAGAACCGGTCAGACTTCTAAGTGGCCTATCTTATTTCTCACAGAGCAGATCTGTTTGTTTGCAGCAGTGATGTTATGTGTTTATTATACTCTGGGAGTCAATGGAGAAGACTACGCGCTTTCTACCCTGAGTTCAAGAGAGCAAGGCTATAATGTTGTGTAATGTGTGTGTGTGTGTGTGTGTGTGTGTGTGTGTGTGTGTGTGTGTGTGTGTGTGTGTGTGTGTGTGTGTGTGTGTGTGTGTGTGTGTGTGTGTGTCTCGTAAGTACGAGTGAGTTAACATTATGCTGGCTGTAGGCAGTTTTTGAGTGAGGTCAGCGCTGGTCTTATGTGGGTAATTAACTTCGGTCCAGCCAGCCATTGTTTCGGCTTGGCTCTTTTTCATGTGGTTGCGAAATACAACCTTGTGTGCGTTTGCGGTGTGTGTATGTGTGACGCTGAGGTGTAAATAAACACTGAGATTTGCTCTCCATTGCCACAGGGTGATACTGCATGCCCTGTCTAAATGCACTTTCACCCTCTCTGGCAATGTCAGACTCACACATTCACACACATACTGTACAATACACTCTTTACCCTGAATACAAATGACCAAATAATTTAGTCACAACCTATATTATACTAAAGAAAATATAACAGCATTGTTAAAATGTTTTTTTAAGAATTATCCTGCATGATGTATCACATGATTTCATGGAAAAAGTTTTAGTTTAATACTTGGTGGATGAAGAACACAAAACAAGTATGCCTACAGACACCCTAATCAAATATTATGCCAGGAAAAGTATAAGTAGCCTTCTCATTTTCATTTTTACTTGGGTCAAAGTACAAAAGTACTTGATTTTTAATATAGGCCTTAAGTACCGATCTCATACATATTCATCATTAGTCAGCTAATAAGAAAGATCAGTGCTGACATTTAATAGCTACTAATCTGCAAATAACCAAATTTTACCAAAAAATATTATACACCAAAACTTTAAACACACACACACACACACACACACACACACACACACACACACACACACACACACACACACACACACACACACACACACACACATATAGTCTACTAAAATATCAATTAACATTACTGATAATTTTAGTGTGCAAACAAGTATTTAAAAATGAGTTTTATTTGTTTATTTGGCTACAAATTTAAAAAAACAATGTAAAGACGCCATATGGGGCAATGAATGCTAAGATGAAAGTTATGCAAACATACTAATTATCATTTAAAACAGACACAACAGTGAGGAGCATACATGTATACTAACATTTTACCTAATATCCCCATATAGACGGTGACACATAAATATTTCAATGAGCTTAAACAGCTGGCTGTTTTACGGCAGATTTAGGCCTACTTCACAAACAACTGACAATATGGCCTATATACGGTTTTCATTTACAATAATCTTTACTACATTTCAGCATTAACTTACTTTTTCCATGTATGTTCAAGCTTTGAAGATATCACTTTTTTCGGATCACTGTTGACTTGAGAACAGTTGCAATCGGATCAGTCCGATTCATGAATGCAATTCGTGTCACAATGAGGGTGTTGATTTCTTCAGTTTTAAAAATTGAGGAGCGATACTATGAAATGTAATGGAGTAAAAAGTACGATATTATGCTTTGGAATGTAGCGAAGTGAACATAACATTTTCCCGAAATAACACTCTGATAAAGAAGGCTACAGATACTTGAAAACTAATATATTTTGCTACTGTCCACCACTGAATCAGATTTCATGTTTTTGTAACCAGCTATCTTTTTTCAAGGCCATGATTAATTCACCAGGTAAAAAGCAAAAAATAAGAAATTATATTTTTAATAAATACAACAAAAAAACTACTGAAAACCTTTCAACATTTCATGTGTTTTCAGATCATCAAGAGAGAGAGAGAGCTCATGTGCACATGGTTGCCAGATTGCACCGTTTGAGTAAAACTCAGGATATAATACATGTTCTTTAAACAGAAAAGCTCTGATTGAGGATTTGAATTATTGAAATCTGGCAACTGCAAACAGGACCTCTTGAAAGCTCCTTTTTCTATCCCTCACCCCCGGTTTAGAAATCAAGCATGAAAAGTGCTCACATCCCCTGCACAGTCTGGAACATAACATTTATATCCTTGATCTGCCATGTTCCCTATATTCCTTTGCTTCTTCACAATGCAGGTCCACATTACTGCCTGGCCTTGAATAGGGGATGGGTATAGGCAAATTTTAGGGGGCCTAAATATTAATGATCCTGGCTGTTACGTCACAGTCGGTGTTATGTTGTTTTTTCAGTGGGCTTTTTCACACACAAGATTTACATATGAAGAAGGAAACAATGATGTTTCATGGTATAAACTCATGGTATGGGAGTTCCATGTACAGAATTCTTATTATTCAACTATGCCAAGGAAAATACAGTTTTCCATTCTATGGCACCTTTAACCATTTTCTAGTCTGTGCTTCTGGCTTCTTTTGGAACTGTTCCCTTTCAAAGTGAAACTTCAACACTGTATCTTGGATTGATGCTACAGGAAACGCCATCAGCGTGACCGGTGTCTTAAACCAGCCAATTTACCAGCGCAGCGGCCGTAGGTATAAAATAGTACCTGTAATACACATTTTCAGCTTTTTTTGTCTTCAGGAGCTGTTTGTTTGCTTAGCACATGTGAAGGCAAATCCTTGAGAAGTGTTCCTCCATGACTTCACTTTCTGACACCTGAGGACACACATGCTCTGTACTTTGCTTGTGTGTGGACCATGCGTGTTTAGAACTTGAGAGTGCTGCATGCACCTATTATGAAAAGTTAACATTGAGGAAGCTCAAGAAAAATGTTGCCTGCTCTGACGAGTCTTGATTTCTGTTGAGACATTCAGATGGTAGACTCAGAATTTGGCGTGAACAGAATGAGAACATGGATGCATCATACCTTGTAACCACTGTGCAGGCTGGTGGTGTAATGGTGTGGGGGATGTTTTCTTGGCACACTTTAGGCCCTTAAGTGCCAATTGGGCATTGTTTAAATGCCATGGCCTACCTGAACATTGTCTCTGACCATGTCCATCCCTTTATGACCACCATGTACCCATCCTCTCATGGCTACTTCCAGCAGGATAATGCACCATGTCACAAAGCTCGAATCATTTCAAATTGGTTTCTTGAACATGACTGAGTTCACTGTACTAAAATGGCCCCCACAGTCACCAGATCTCAACCCAATAGAGCATCTTTGGGATGTGGTGGAACGGGAGCTTCGTGCCCTGGATGTGCATCCCACAAATCTCCATCAACTGCAAGATGCTATCCTATCAATATGGGCCAACATTTCTAAAGAATGCTTTCAGCGCCTTGTTGAATCAATGCCACATAGAATTAAGGCAGTTCTGAAGGCGAAAGGGGGTCAAACACAGTATTAGTATGGTGTTCCTAATAATTATTTAGGTGAGTGTATATGGGTCATTTAGGATGTGCCCTTGGGGTTGGCATGCTCTGACTCTGGATAAGTAATCTGTAGAGCCAATTTATGCTATATATATATGTATAATATATGGCCATTATGTGTGTGCATATTCACAGCTTAATAAGGCAAGCATTCCCTCAGCATGACAGTGGGTATTGGGTCCCCATAGTGTCTATTCAATGCAACATCAAAGTTCCACTTCGAAAGGGATCATCTCAGGTTACGACTGTAACCCTGGTACCCTGAGAAGAGGAACAAGACACTGCGTCTCACTGCCATGTTGAAGGCCTGCCTATGGTTGATGACGTGTATTACAGGTGCCCTTTTATACTTACAGGATCTCCGCTTGTGACATCATTGACCATTGTCAGCCAATAAATTGGCGTTTGACACTGATTCAGACACCGGTAACTCTGATGGTGTTTCCCATAGCATCAGTCTAAAATGCAGTGTATCGTTACCGTCTAAGGAAACCAGGGTTACAGTCGTAACCTGAGACATTTTCATAGGTGGAGAAAAAAATATGAAACTGTCCATATAGAGTCCTAAACTTAAACGTCTTTGGAATATACTCTTTTACCAAAATAAAGGGAAAAAAATCACAACAGTAAAAAAGCTTTTCTTATAACCAGTACTCTTGATTAATGCATTAAAAGAATGTGATTGTTTAATATTACACCAATGCAAATTTGGTTGAGATGTATGCTTAACTGTTATGGAAATGAAGTCAAACTGTAATACTACTAATAATAATAATAATACCCTGTCCTTTAGCAAATTATGATGCATTGCTTGTTTCTTTTAATTCTGGGGTAAACTAACTTGAGCAGAGAGAAGTGAGTAAATGAGTAAAGTATGACTTCTTTGTAAGTGTATTTAAATGTTACAGTAAAACAGGAGAGAGGTGGGACACCAGTCATGCAGTTTAGGCCTCAGGGGAGCAGCAGATCTACCCAAAGCTGCATTGCAACTTTGACACTGAAACTGTTTGCATATGCAGTGGCCCCCAAGCCTCTGTCGCCCACTTCAAAGTGCTATTTATGCAGAAAAAAAAGCTTGAATCTCTCTGTCCTACCCTCTTCCCTGGGAGTAATGTTTTTTGGAACACACACATGCCTTTTTTGTTGAAGAAAAAACAGTGTATTTCACCCTCCCACACCTCGCTCTCTCTCCCTCTCTCTCAGCCGCAGCTGGGTTCTCTGAGTTTTCGGCCCCTCCTCCTCCCTTGAGTGGTGGAACGCAGTCCAACAGTGTAAGCACAGCTCTGAAACAATTGAACATCTGTTTGGAGTCGGGCCCAAGAACAGCCTTCCTGTTGTGCTGCACCAGTTCGAACGCTTAACCCTTCCTTACCCACCTCTGATCTGCACCCCTCCGGTCCAGCTACATCTTTTTTTCACCTTCTTGTCACGCCCCTTAACCCATGATGAGATGCCTTGCACTCTTTACTGCACTTATCTCTTCGCCCCACGTTCGTTCGCCCCTTCAATTTATTCTGTTGCATTCACCTCTCCAAGACCTTTTGCTCTTTTCTTGATTGTTCTTCCTCTCTCCTCCCTACTCTTCCTGCCTTACTTCATCTTTTGCATCCTCTGCTCTCTCTAGTATCTGTAGAGTTTATTTCAGAGCCAAGCACAGCTGAATCCTGCTCTGTACAGACCTGTGTGTAAGCTGACACCACCAAACTACAATGCTGTTACCCAACACAAAACACACACGTCATCAGATTATTTACTGTAAAATAATTTGGAACGAGACCAATATTAAATATGTTCTAAAAGGGACACCACAGCACACACAGACAAACACATTTTACACATGAATTATGACCTATATTTTTTACACTAAACTAATTATGCCTGGTTTCACAGACAGGGCTTAGATTAAGCCAAGTTTAGGCCTTAGATCAATTAGGATATTTAAGTATCTTTTATAAACATGCCACAGAGTAAAAAAAAAAAAAACATTACTGGTGTGCATCTTGAGACAAATCAATGGTCAAACCAGTGCGATCATAGATATATTTATATAGATTCCTCATTATTGTCTGTGCGGATCGGTCGAATGAGGCATATAAATTATATATATATATTATATTTATATATTTATATATATGGATATGAGGTAAAAAAAAATAAAAATACTGTTCGGTTTCTCACAGAAACCAATTGGTTTCTGTCTCAAGACATCAATGTGTTGTCACGAGCGGAAGGGTTTTGTGCATTTTGTCTAAGCATGTTATTTTTACTCTCATAGAATTGTTACCCATTCACATGCATTATGACTGGCAGACTAAAACGGTTGAAGTTAAAAATCTTCATTTGTGTTCTATTGAAGAAACAAACACACCTACATATTGGATGCACTGAGGGTAAGCAGGTAAACATCACATTTTCATTTTTGGGTGAACTATCCGTTTAAAAGAACAAAAAAACCTATAACACTCCAGATATGCACTGCTGAGTGAGCCTTTGTAAGTGTGTGTGTGTGTGTGTGTGTGTGTGTGTGTGTGTGTGTGTGTGTGTGTGTGTGTGTGTGTGTGTGTGTAGGTGTTTGTCATACACTTTATGACTATCCTGGCTAATAGGGTTAGTGCTGTAGGCAAATAGTCCTGCACCCAACTCTACCCCCTCTCTCTCTCTTCAACAGCTGTGAACTTGAACTCTTATTTACCTATGTTTGGGTTAAACACACACACACACACACACACACACACACACACACACACACACACACAATTAATGCGGCACGTTGGAAGTGTTGTACAGGTTGACCTTTGACCCAGTCTGATCCTTCCTTCTCCCCCAGAAATATCAGCGACGGGTTCAGTTCAGGTCATCAGATTCAAAATCTGATGGTGATTCTGGTATGGCAAAAAATATATAAATAAAAAAAAAATATATATATATAAATATATAAAATAAATAAAAACAAACAAACAAACAACAAACAAATAAATAAATCATTGTCATTTTTAGCCCATTATATTATATTATATTATATTATATTTAGGGCTGGGACAACGCGTCGATGTCATCGATGACGTCGACGCAAAAAATACGTCGACGCAAAATATGCGCGTCGATTCGTCAGACCCAAAATAAAGATGGTGGCGCCGGAGAGTAGTAGCAACCATAGATATACATAATAAAGTATATTATGTAATTAAGTATATTATTTATTATGTATATCTATGGTAGCAACACGAGTGGCTCCTCAGACTTTCAGAAGTGCAAGGCTTGCGGGTTGGCGCGCGGCGCGCACGGAGCAAGCGCTCTTATACCCAGGTGCGCATGCACGCGTTTTGTTGTCACGGCTACATAAACAAATTTCTGCACACAGGAAGACAGATGTTTAAATTAAGTTACGGTACCGACATGACATCCAGTTATGGTGTCCCGCCTTTGTTTTACTGTCTATTAAAGTCTGCCGCGTTTAAGTTACGGTGTAGCCTGTGTACTGTCATAGCCTACATGTTTTCATAATGCAGAATATTCACTCAGCGCGCTGTCAGGCAGTTTGGGGCTGCCCACTGCACGAGTGTGTGCACTCGAATGCCGTGACATCGTGAGCTCACGCATACAATCAGTAGTAACAGTTCGCAATTATATCCATATATCCTTGCCTTTCTTGTAAACCCGATAAAATCCATGGCAATGAATGTCATCGGGGATGTTTATAATCCACAAGCATTCTGAGAATTATTCCTACTTGTCGTTCACATCAATCTAAAAGTTGTCCTTTTAGGCTATAGGCGATTTTCATTCAAAGATGTAAAAGTAATTAAGCTATGTAGCCTATTGTATCATTTTTTTGCTAGATAAAAACATTAAAAACATATTGCAATAAATAATTTCTCTGTTTAGCGTATGAATGGGCAATCCGATCCAGTCAGTGCTGTCATTAGAGTGTGATAGCCAAACTTAAAGGGTTACTTCAGCGATTAACATATGGCTATGTATCAGTAGAAACCCTGGAGTATATTCAAATGATCGTGCTCCCCCCTCTTATATCCCCCTGAGATGAGAGATTTATGCATTTTATTTCTGGAAAAATTCCTCTCGTGACGCAAATTGACGATATTTGCGTCACGAGAGGAATGATTGCCCAGAGGCTAAAGACTACAGCCAGCCGAGGGAGCTATTTCCACATGTTTTTATCTCGTGCATGGGAATGGAGATCACACTTACAGCACAGCTCAGCTACAGGTATTAATTTAAACAGATGCTGAGCAATGTAAGTGTTTTAACTTCTCAAATTAATTTCTATGAAAGTTAAGCTTCCAAAGCATGAACTGAAAATGTGTTGTGAATGTATGCCTCGAATGTGGTCGCGATTACCTCAGCTCTCATCACGAGAGCTCATCAACTCATTTATGACGTTAAATGTAATCTGACTCCTAATCTGAGTCAGCTGTGAAACTCACGCGGCAACTCGATCGTTATATTGAACAGACACGTTCAGTATTTAATTGTAGGAACCCAGTCTCTGTAATCCAGTAGCGGTGGCTTTGTGAATGGCCTCACAGGGCAGCGAAGCATTCTGGAAATTGTAGTCTTTCATCCCCATGAGACAAAAATACATTTTCTGTCTTTTCTCAGTCTAGAAAGCACCAAATTAAAAAATAATTTCACATTTCTACTACATTAATGACCCAGTTTAAATACAGATTTATCTTCCCAGCGCTGAAGTACCCCTTTAACCATTGATTAACCAGCGGCACTATTTGCTATTTATCTTATTACAATCACATGCATTTTTACATGATTTGTTATTTGTTCTATTTTTTATATCTTTGCATTATATATGCAAATGTTTACTCATTAGAAATAATCTTATCTTGTTCATATAATTCAGTGTCACCTATCAACCTGTAAGTTTTGCTGCACAGCAATGAAGATACTCTTTACAAGACGTATTGTGTCCTTAATAATGGCATCAGAATGCAGCCAAAGCACATGATGGTAATAAGAAGATGGCTATAATTAATTGTAAATCATCCAAAATAAATGCCATGATCATTACATTTTATACAGGTGTTACTATATTGATTTTGTAAAAGGTGATCAGCAACCAAATATTGATAATATGGAAGTTACTGCCTTTTGCCTTGGCATGACTCCACATTTTTTGCAGACAATACAAAGGCAGAGTGCAGTAACTTCAAAATAGGGTGTGTGTGTGTGTGTGTGTGTGTGTGTGTGTGTGTGTGTGTGTGTGTGTGTGTGTGTGTGTGTGTGTGTGTGTGTGTGTGTGTGTGTGTGTATTTTGTTATGATTTTATTGAATGCATTGTTCTTGTATAGTCTTTTACTTTGGAATTTTAAGAGCAATAAACATATATTGCAATGTTAAGGAATTAGTTTTTTTCATTCAGATAATTAAATCAACATGTATAAATTGCTATTAGGCAATTAATGGGGAGATAATCGGTAATCGAATCGAATCGTAACCGAACCGGACAGGGAAAATTAATCGTTAGATTAATCGATGCATCGAAAAAATAATCGCTAGATTAATCGTTTAAAAAATAATCGTTTATCCCAGCCCTAATTATATTATATTATATTATATTATATTATATTATATTGAAAGTCCTTTGTGATGATGGTATACACATATATTTACAAAGAAAAAAAATAAGCAAACAATAATATAAAATAATGTTAATAGTCATGTTAATAGAATTAAATATAATTTAAATATTAAATGTCATTATTATATTATATTTTCTGCTATAGTATATATTTACAAGAGAATAAAATGAAAAATGAAATAAAGTCAGCACTGAGTTTTTGACACAAGCAGTCCTGAGTTCAAAACCTGTGAGAGTATAATGAAACACAAAATTGCTTCTGAGAGTCTGCTATGTATGTTTCCCTCATTGACAGTGAAGCATTATGCATTATTATTGTTACACAACTGAATAATAATACTACACTTGCGATCTGACAAACTTTTAGCTAATAGCTAGCAACAGCACACATTAGCATCTTAATTTCGAAGCATTAAAAGCTCCTTCAGTAGAGCCGTTATTACATTAGTTGCATTAGTCCAGAGCTTAAGCAAATGCTCTACTCTTCTCCACAATGGTAATTTAAATTGTTCTAATAATACCGACATAACTGAATATTAAACACTATACACAATCCCTCTCTCATCTCAAAAATACATAAAATAACAGTTTTACATTTATAACAAATAACATTTACTCTCTCTTGATTTAGCCATATGCAAAGCATGCTGGCAGAGGTGGGTAAAGTAGCCTAAATCTGTACTCAAGTAAAAGTAAAAGTACTTACGGAAATATTTACTCAAGTAAAAGTAACAATCGTAATAGTTACTTGAGTAAGAGTAAAAAACTATTCGATGAAAAAACTACTCAAGTATTTAGTTACTATTTACTTTCGATCTGATTGATAAGCGAAAACCTAAAATTCAAACCTGAATTTCAGACTAGTGCTTTCACAGACCTCCATATATATATATACGCGTGTGTGCGTGCGTGTGTGTGTGTGTGTGTGTGTGTGTGTGTGTGTGTGTGTGTGTGTGTGTGTGTGTGTGTGTGTGTGTGTGTGTGTTTAATGGTTAAACAGTGTAAATTAATGGTGTGCTGGGCTAACCAGAGCTCTGTTTAAAACGTAGCTGTGGCAACGGTTTTGCAAACCACAAAATATGTACCAATACTTACATATCACGACAAATGTGAAATGTCCACTGGGTGGCGCTAAAGGCTTAGTTTTTTTTTCCAGAACACATGTGCGTGAATCTGGCATTTGTTACGTTGGGTTTTTAACATAACACCCACACTGAACCCTAAACCTACCGGATATTGTTAACAAAAGCAAATGTGACAAATAAAATTGTATCCATGTAATTTTAGCTTGTGTTTTGAACTCGTCTTTGATCTCTTTTATCATGACTCCTCACGGGGTTCGCGTTCCCAAGTTTTTCACGTTGCAAATAGGTACTCTGTATCAGCTGAGCAAGCTTAATAGGTAAGAAAAGACGAACATTCAAAATGTATTTGTTTACAAATCATGGACTATGGTTAAACTAAACGATAAAAAAAATGCTGTTTTTCTGCCACGTGTTCATTATTGTTGGAAACACTCGGACAGTGTGTGAAATAGTATTACAATAAGGGAAAAGTGCCCATAGTTACCAAATTACCATTAATAGTGTTCAAATAAAAGCAACGTTGTTACACTTACCGCTAGCTACATGTTTTTTCAGGTTGGAGCTGCAATTCTTGTATGCTGAGGTGTCAGTTCGTTTTGGTGCACACAGTATACCATTATGAAACTATTCTTATTGACATAGGAGTGAAAACATGATGAACTAGATGGGAACGGGTGATCTGCCTCCCATAGCTCACACACACCTTCGTGATCTTCCTCTGCTTTGGCCATTATCTGACTAAACGCGCGCTAATTATATGCGGCTGATGCGTACAGCTCTCGCGAAGCAGCCTCTCTCCAACGTTTCGCGAGACTTGCGAAGTCATAATAACTTGTTTTAAAATATATAATTAATTATTACCATTGACAGTAGCGGAGGAACGCCACCTAATGTAACGAAGTAAAAGTACAGTTTTTTCACAATAAATGTAGGCTACTTGAGTAAAAGTACCCAGTTATAAATATACTCTAAGAGTACAAGTTACCCAAAAAATGTACTCGAGTAAATGTAACGAAGTAAATGTAATTTGTTACTACCCACTTCTGCATGCTGGAACTTACAAGCCCCACCCAGTTCCAGTTAATGCAACACAAATCATTCATGTAATCTCAACACAAACAGATTTAGTAAACTTCTATTTTAAGTTGACTGAACACAATCAAATTAAGTTTGATTGTATAGCAAAAGGACAAAAATGTATAGGACAAAATGTATAGCAATTGTATTGCTTTAGCTCACTATAATAAAAAAATGTTTAATACAATTTTTATTTAAATAATTTAAAAAAACTTTTTTTTCAGTGCACCCCTGCTGTTGGGGCAAAAGGCACAATAATTAACATGATAATAATCAGCTGGCTGACTTTTCCATTTGTTGACATGTCGTGGTTGGATTCAGATGCTAAATATCATATCAAATTGGGTGTCCACCTTAGAGATAGGCCTTATCACCATATTTATAATGAAACTATCATTTTAAAAAAGAAGATATTAATCATGTGTCATATAATAAAAATCATATTTATTTGTATTTGTATCAATACTTTGTGCCATTTGCCCCATGCTATTGAGCATTTTACCCTCACATCATACATTTATGATTTTTCACCAGACAAACTTTCACCTAACAAATCAATAATTAAGCAATATCACTATCTAATATATCAATATATTTTTCTTTTACAAGCTCTCAAGATTTAAATAAACTATGATGCAAGAGTCACATGACTACTCAGCTCAAGATCTAAACAGTAGCCCTGCTCTACAATTATGATAGTATAAACGCTTCACTTATCTTCTTTCTTAGCAAAACAGAGAAGGATGGATGAGATGAAGGAATGTGGCATGTTTAGGAAGGAGTGTCGTGGGAGAGCCCACTCAGACAGGGAGAGGCCTCCTTCTCACACACATGCGGGCACAAACTCACACATATACACACACCTTTGTTGTAAGTTGTAAGAGCACAGCTCGCCTATACTGGGATACGGTTGCTGTGTCTGTGAGTTTGGAATGTTAACTCAATCCAGATGAGAGGAGAACACACTACAGCCGGTCTCAATCTCTTTCTATCTGTCCTTCTCTCCTGCTTTTTCTGCCACACACACCTCATTCTTTTTGAGTTTGGAGGCCAAATCTGCTCAGCTAATAGCAGCACCTGGTGGAGAGGTTTGTGAGACACACACACACATGTAAGCCACATAATCATACACCTAATAGCTGTGGTGCGGAGTGGAAGAGGAGCGGGAAGCAGTTTAACACCAGGACTCGGGGCAGGGTTTCTCTCAGCACAGTGTCAAGTGAGGGAGCAGAAAATAGAAAAGCCTGAGTGGAGCTGAAGCCATTTCAGTCATTACAGTAATGCCATTACAGATCACTATGGCTGAGGTAAATATGTAAAACCAGGGTTTTTATTGTTAAACCGATTAATCGCATCAAACATTAAAGTCTGTGTTTACATAATATAGGTGTGTTTGTGTGCGTGTCTGTACACACACACACACACACACACACACACACACATATATATATATATATATATATATATATATATATATATATATATATATATATATACATACACAAACACACACATACATATATATACATATATACATATATGACCGCGACTCTGGAAGACTTGAGTCTTAAAAATACACACACACACATAATAATAATAATAATTCGTTACATTTATATAGCGCTTTTCTAGGCACTCAAAGCACTTTACATAGAAGGGGGAAATCACATTTATACAAACAGACTTTTATGTCCGATGTGATTATTTACAATGAATCTATTTTGCAGCCCTATAAACTAAAACTAAAACGATTACAAATTGTTTTAGTAATTGAAATAAAGCTGACAAAACAAAAATAAATTAAAGCTAAAAAAGAAAAGGCACATAATGAAAGCTAATTCCGAATATTAATAAATACTATAATAGTATATGAACAATAAATGTGCAAAACAAAGTGCCCAAAGATTGAAAGTAAAAAATATCCATTGAATTTATTCAATATTTAATATTCATTCACTACAGTTTTACCTGATGAAAATAACATTTAATTGATAAAATTAAAAATGCAAATTTAGACCCTAAATATTCCTGTTTCACACAATTAATGTAAACATGCATCTACAAAACAAAATGTGAAAATTATTCATGCTGTGAAAATATCAACATAATAATGGGTAAACAATTGTACTATGATGTGAATTTGTGCTTCATTTATTCATTATGTTGTGGCACTAGAAATTATGGCTTCGATATCAAGGGAATGTCTAGAAATCTAGACGCACCCTAGCAAGCAGCAAATCTAATCTACCGCGAGTGTCGTCTAGCAACTCTCAATACTCTTCTGAGCTTTAAATGCCAAACTCTGGTCGGGCCAATCACATCGTGTCTAGTGTCGGTGGGCGGGGCTTAACATAATGACGGCCGAGTTGCGTTTGCGTGCTTCTAGTAAACACAGAAACTGGCGAACGGCGGTCTTTCGAATCAGCTTTGACCGCGACTCTGGAAGACTTGAGTTAAGCTTTTCTCTGAGAAAAAGAACAAAGAACGGCACTGAAATCATTCTTAAGAAGGGAAGATGTGTTCTGAGTTTTGCCGACCGGATACGGCAAAAGTTTAATCTTTTAACTAGCGCCGCTTCACCTTCGTTGCTCTGGTTGGTTGTAGCGCTATCCAATTAAGTGCACGCTGTGCAGAGGGAGTTTGAAAGACAACTGATTATCCCACCCCTCTGATTGATATATATATATATATATATTCATTCCAAAGGCATTTTAAATCCATAATGAAACAGGAAATTATAATTAAGGGCGGGGCTTTATTATATCCATTCCGAACTGTTTGGATTGTTAAAGTTATTGTAGGAATAGGATTGTTTTGATGATGATTCATGCACATTAAGACCAGGAACGTGTGTTAAGAAAGCAAACAGGGTCAATTGTGATTTCATGTTGACTTAAAGCGTCACCCAGAGCACAGGCCGTTCTTAGCAGCATTCTGGAAAATAACACATTTGTGCTCCAGCTTTGTTTGTATTCCTCAGGCGTGAACATAAGGCAACGTTTCTGAAGGGTAACAACGTCTTCATTCTGAGAACCGAGTCCATAGTCCTCCGCAGTACACGCCAATATACCTCTAACCCACATCTCCTCGACTGTAGTGGGTTTGTTTTGCATGGCAACTTCTTTCAGGGGTTTTCTAGGAAATATTTCCCTATCCCCCCCTCTCTAAGGTTGAACAGAGTGAGCGTCTTAATGCAGGAGGATGTCAGCGGCCTGTAAGCGCGCCAGCATTGGCCCAAAGTTGGCTATGCGCTGGCTCTGCAGTGGACCCACAGGGTTTGGGAAGCAGTGTTCCACATTAACATATCCCAGCAGAACACAGCCCTGATTAAAAACACATTTCTGACAGAACACCTCCCAGAAGGAGTGTACAAAAGTAAGAGAGACATAGAGCGATAGAAAGAGAGGCCGTTTATTAAAACTAGAACACTATATCACAGTAAAGAAGATCCTACAGAACAGGAAAAAAACCCCAGAAAGTTTCTTTTGAGGCGGTGACACAATTATGAGATTATAGACATACATACAAAAAAAACACACACCGTTACATCTTTAAAAAGTGACGTTTGCAATTTTTCTGCCACAAGCAGGGTTGCCATGTTCACAACAAAACCCATCCAAATTGCAACTTAAAACAAGCCTAAAACAAGGCTAATCGTGTTTGGGTGGGTTCCCTGGTTAAAAATAAAATATAAAAATGCATTCCGGGGGGTAAAATATATGTTTTTTGCCAGAGTTCCCTGCTAAAATGAACATTTCCGGGGCTAAATATAACATAACTGAGACCATTTCAACCCTCGGACATGAAAAACAGCCCGCAGCATCAGTGATAAAGTAGCCCAAACATTGGCCACAAGTGTTCCAAAGGGAATCGCAAGCACTACCCCACACTCATATCACTGGATCATAAAAGCATTAATATGTGTCTCTTATATAGGGGATTGGTAAGATTTTAATAATGTTTTATGGGAGTTTCTTATACTTACCAAGGCTTAAAATTACTACAGTTGATGTGCCCCTATTATGCAAATTTGACTTGTGAATGTAAACAATCTGCAATGATGTTAAGCCGAAAGAGCGCGTAAATCAAGTTATTGTCTCTCAAAAAAATAGGATCGAGTCTAAACTGGCTAAACAAGTCCCACTTCCATTACGGCTACACATTTGCCTAATGCCCTCCTATGTTCTACGTTGTCCGACTGCCCTCAAACGCTATAGCTGCGGTTCGTGTTGTCTACATGTCGAGAATAAACTGTTTTCTGCTCTGCAGAAGCAAATTCTCCATGTAAACGCTTCCAAGGGATGAGGATGTGAAAAGGCGGTGGTTAAAGTGACCACAGCGATACAACAGCAGTATAACCTTTTGAATGGTTCTTAGATTTCTTTGAAGTCTAAATGGGATTTTAAAAAAGCTTATCCATTAAAGATGGGACAGTGCCAACTTTATTTGGAGCAACTTGGAACAGTGTTCAAAACACATAGGTTTGTGTTTTATTTTGTGTTGGTCTCCATCTAGTTAACTCACATTATTACTGTCTACTTTGATAGTTGCTAATTAACCGTGGGCCACTATTAACTAAAACTGTGTCTATTATTGTAAAGTGTCTGATGTTCTACTGAGTAATAATAAAGGATGGAGCAAGATTTGTTTTATAAACTTTAATGTTCTCAGTTCATGTTAGAGTTCAGCTATCGTATGTGCCGTTATTGATACTGTTAATAATACAGTTCCCACATGCGCACTGCAATACATTAGAAATATACACATCGGTTTGTAGATGAACATACACTTGTTGATGCTGATGGTGAGGAATTACAGTTGCAACATCTCATAATTTACCTCAAACTGAGAATCTAACTAAGGACTAAGAATCGTCCTGCTCAAGTCGTCCTTACGATAGAAGTTCGGGTTAAATAACTAGTTCTTCCAATGTTTTATAATGCAGACTCACACTCGGATCAATATGGTAAAATTGAGGCCATCATTACAGTCTTGTACAATCGCTAGGAAGCATTCGGAGCGGAAATTCAGATTTTTAAATGGGTATTTTGTTTCCGACTGGGAGCGATAGCAGTGTCTTGGTCTACAGTTGTAAGCGGGAGACCAATCACAACAGGCTGGCCAATCAGAGCAGAGTAACTCACGGATTAAGAATCATTTGAGAATCATTGAAAAATGGGGTGATGTGCAATGTATATTATTAGAAAATAGTGTTTATTTGACCTTTGATACTTGTAAACCTGTTGTAGGAGACCTCCAAAACAAAATTGGAAATTTTTTTAAAATCGCTTTTTAAAAAAAAAACAATTTATTTCTGTAATAAATTGCCGCAAGTTGTTAAGAAATCTGGCCCTTAAAGGGTTAGTTCACCCAAAAATCAAAATTATTTCATTAACTCACCCTCATGTCGTTGGACACCCGTTAGACCTTTGTTCATCTTCAGAACACAAATGAAGATTCAAATGGCATTCAGTCCATTCCCACTCACAAGACCCATAAAGGCACTAAAGCAGGGGTTTTCAAACTTTATGATGCCAAGGACCCCCAAGTATGATGAACTTTTATGCGGGACCCCCTTCCTAAAATCCATCTATTTTTATTTAGGCATAAGAAAAAACATTTAAAACTGTTAAATTAAAACAATATGACATTATAAATACAAAATATGGTTTCCAAACTTAATAAATTGGCTATAGCCTACTTTAATGTTGGATGTAAAAACATAAAGAAAAATTATTTGTACAATAAACATATGCAAGCAGCTTACGTACTGCGTTACAACCCCAGTGAGTGAGATAAAGGGGACTCTGAAGAAAGATACAAAGCAAACATTTATAATTCTGGAAAGTAGCCTATGTACATGGCAAGAGAGGAGAGAAACATTTAGAATAAAACTGAATGTTTGGTAGACTTTATCCATTTTTGCTTTGTCTTTTTATTCTCTGAAATTTTATGAGGACCCCTAGAACCTCTTAGGACCCCTTAGAACCTTCTGGAGGACCCCTGGGGGTCCCCGGACCCCAGTTTGAAAACCCCTGCACTAAAGACTTCGTAACCAAGTCCATCTCACTACAGGGGCTGTACAATAATGTTACAATGCGACGAAAATAGTTATTGTGCGCACAAAAATCAAAATAACTTGATCCACCAAGTTTTTGACGTGAACTCGACGCATGCACAAGAATATGATGCAGATCCTCCGTTCGAATACATGACCCCCGGAAGAGGAGGAGCGCTGCTATCGCGGGAATTCACGTCAGAGACCTACACGGAAGACAATAACTTGCCGGATAAAGTCATTATTTTGATTTTTTTCACACAAAAACTATTTTAGTCGCATTGTAACATTATTGTACAGCCACTGTAGTGAGATGGACTTGGTTACGAAGTCTTTAGTGCCTTTATGGGTCTTGTGAGTGGGAATGTACTGAATGCCAATGGAGGCCTTTCTGAAGCCTTTCTCAGCCATCAGCTTTCAACAAAAATATCTTCATTTGTGTTCCAAAGATGAACGAAGGTCTTACAGGTGTCCAACGACATGAGGGTGAGTAATTAATGATCCATTTTTCATTATTGAGTGAACTAACCCTTTCATTTTTTTCAGATTGAGTTCCATTAAAAATTCTATATATAATTATATTTTAATAGTTCTATTTTACACACAAACCAATAAGTCATAATAAGAGTATACAAAGTCTACATAATTTGGTCTTGCAAAAATTTGAATCGCAGACATTTTGATTTTAGTCTTTGGTATTTCTAGGTATTTTAATACACACATACTTGGAATTGTGTTGGAGGGTACAGCAAAGTTGTAGTGCGTTTGAGTGGTGATACAGCGACCTCAGTAAAACTGTGCTGCTGTGTCGAAACATCTGTGGTGAAACGGTCGTTATGAGGATTGAAACTATGGTGAAATGTGCTGGGCCACAGCAGCAATAAAGACCTGAACCCAGTGACCACAGGCAAGGTTCATTCGTTCCAATCTGTGCGATTAGACACACACATACAATGCACACACTACTGGAGCTGGATCAGGTACAGTGAAGAGCATTGCTACCATACAGCTAGTAGCATGTGGCTTGTCGAACAATGCAGCGTTTTGTTTGTTTATCTGCTCCATATAACGTTGTATTGTTAGACTTATTTTGTGTTAGTATTTGGAAATCCCTCTCAGAGGAGGCCTGAAGGACTGTAGCTTTCCTCACGGAACTAAACACGCTGCATGGAACTGATTTGAGCGTTTTACTCTCAATATTAACCCTGACACCGAAATGAAACATAAACCTAAGGGGGTCTGTTTAAAGCGCTCCATCTGTCACTCACACGAAGAGTTGTTTTTCTGCCCATACACACACAGACACTCCTACCTGCAGGTTTACTATCACATGCTGTAAATCACATCGACTCAGTTGACCTGCATTGGCACTCCCACAGCAGCAAAGATATGCGTTCATCTCCTAAAACACCAGGAAACAGCACGAGATAATGATCATGAATAAGTACGACAAAATGAGTGTGATTGAAAGAAAGAGAAGTGCAATGTGTTTCACATTATGCTCTGCGTCACAGTATGGGGTGGTTCTCTTTTAGAAGGTGTAGAGGCACAAGTCTGTAAGAAAGACACTAAAAGCCAAACATTTTCCTAAATGCTCCAGGTCACGGTCAGGAAATGATCCAATTCGGCATTATGGAGGAGCATAAAACCGCCACTTGGCAGAGACGTCCCGTGCACTCAACGACAAATGGCCATAAATTAATCCTGCTCTTATTGGTAATCAGATACTGGATCTGTACACCAAAAGCATAAATATGCTTCTAAATGTAATTTAAAAGTGTGTTATGAGAAATGAAGTCATCACTCTATGTGGGTGTTGTAGCGGTACAACACAAATTATGTCCTCTGACGTTCCTCAGAGGGAAGTAGCCTGACCTGTATAAGCCCAGAACAGCACAGGTGTAGATTCATGCTGGAAACCCCTTCAAAATGGGCCTCATAAATACATTTCTGTATTTGGGTGTTTGGAGGTTTTCAGGTATCTGTACTTTAGGCTGAGAGGACTTTAAACACATTTCACACTCTCACTATATATATATATATATATATATATATATATATATATATATATATATATATATATATATATATATATATATATATATATATATATATATATATATATATATATATATATATATATATATATATATATATATATTTCTCTATTAACTATAAATTGTAATAATGTGTCCCAAAATATTACTTTTTTTTTTTTTTTTTTTTACAGTACTTTGATCAAATAAATGCAGCCTTCATGAACAACAGTTTATTGTCCAATATGTCAATATGTTCTATTGTGTTATGTTTTATTTTAACAGTCCTCAACAGACATTATACTTACTATAAGTATAACTTTGGTGCAACTACAAACTTATTTTACTTACCCAAACCTTAGATTCAACCTCAGACGCCATGCCCACGGGCCGCTGGCTGAACGTCTGATGCATATAGCACACTTAACTGGAAACACTTCTGGATTGAAGTCATCATTTGCTTGGTTGAATTCTACAAAAGGTCTGGAAGACGTGTGTCGCGTTCTTTAATGGTCCGCTCGGGAGAAAAAAAAATGCAGTGATATGCCAAACCCCCTCATGGAAGAAGAAAGCCCTCGTGCTTACAACTGTGACAATGAGCGCTTATCAGGATCAACTCAATGCTGGAAGTATGTAAAGAATGTAAAATTTGTGGTTTGATGCGTCCAAGAGTTTTACACAGCAGTCTGTGATTGCGGGGACATCAACGTTAGTTTCACACCCTTAAACATAACAAAGTACAAAACAAACTGTGATTGGTTCACTGTAAACCCTAATGCTCAAAACACATAATTGGTTTGTCTAGGAAAACCTTAAATTAAACAAACTATTTAAATTAAAATAACTTTTTTGAGTTTATAGAACTTTTTATTTTGACAAAACTGACACATTTTAAATACTTTTAAGAACTTTTTTCTTTTAATTTAGACCAAAATTTAAGTAAAATGTCTGAGTTAGCATATACTCAAATATTTCAAGTTAAGAGCAATTCAAATATACAAGTACAAAATAAAATCAGTCAGTTCAATGTCAGTTCCGCTTAATTAGACTGTGAATTTCTTAAAAATACTTAAAATGTAAAAAAAAATGATGTAACCTGACGTCATTGAAAGCTGCTATGGAGTCCAGCCGTCAGTTTAAAGGTCTGGCTACACAAAACCTAAACGCTAACACCTAACCCTATAACATAACAGTCTACTAATGGTCTACTAATAAGTGCTAGTTGACATGTAGTTGCAAAGTTAGTATGTCTAAAGTGGACCATCGGAATAATGTGCTACTGCATGTCTTTCAAAAGCTTTTATAAAATCTTACAGAGCCCAAACATTTTTATGTTAGTGTAGATTGTATAAAGAATTTACTCAAAACGAGGGTTAAACAATACAACTTATACATATACAAGGCATTTCGAAAGCAGAAAAAATACATGTGAAGTCACTGTAAAATGTTTCCAAAACCGTTTTAATATGACCTTCACATAACTAATGAAAAAAAGTTGAAATCTGACAACTTTAATATTAATCAACCTATTGGACATAAAAGTGCACATATTTAAAGTAACACCCATTTATGCAAAATTAAATGCATGACCCAACCAAACTTATGCCCTGGCAGAACATCCTGTCCCAACTGTTCATAGTGTTTGAGAATAGTAGTAGGATGGAAGCAACAAGGTCATGAAAATCATATCATGGTTATATTTTTGCCTCGTGAGAAACCCTGTCAAATTAGACTGTTAAAGGAACACATGCAGAACGTCTGCTTAAATCAGTGTTTGTGCAGGCTTTCTCTCTGTCCGTTAAGCTTCGGTAATGACTACACCTTGAGTGCAGAACAGATCTATTATAGATGGCCCTCACTGGTTCCTTGAAGAGATCCAGGCAAACTGCCTCCATATGCGCTTTTTCCATACACCGCTGCTGCTCTGGAATTCTGTTTATGTACACTGTCAAAGTTCTCACTGTGTGAGAACAAAAGAAGCAAAAGTAATTATGGGCTGGGCGAAAGGCCGGATTGAACGAAAACGGTGGATGGAACCAAAAGTAGGAGAGGAGCGATGTAAAAATTAACCCCACGGATTGTCTCAAGAGCAGCGGTTTGAATCCCACAGCCAATTTCCCCCATATTCCCTGAGATTCCCATCAGTGCAGCCATTCACACGGGAAGCCCGATCCAGCCGACATCCTGTGCCTTCATACTGGAAAACTTGACAGCTAACTAATGTTCTGCGGCCGCCTTACTCCCCGAACCCACAAGCAGCAACTCTGAAACAGTCCTGTCCCAGGCGGCTCTGGGGTCCTGAGAAGGCAGGAAACTGGTTTAATCCCATTCTGTGTGAACCAGCGAGAACTGAATCGTGCCCTGTGACTTCAGAGACTTGTCTGTTTGGGTAAGACACGGAAAAACAATTAGAATCACAGAGGAGTCTGAGAGCACGACTAAGACCGACTGAGACTGCGCTCGCAGTGTCAACACTCCTGTTTGTGTTAGCGTGCATTAGCATAGAGCTATTGACACTTGTATACCAAAGGCTGGTTTGTATGCTTTGATGTCGAGATAATATAATCACTGCCTATGTGTTGAGATTCAGCACTCTGGCAAAGGAAATCACAATAAAGACACGAGAATCGATGCCTGAATCATGAACTGTGAGGCTGGGAACAAGGTCAAGATGGAGGCCAAAGGTGTAATGGAGCCAGACATAGTGTACAGCATACTGTTGCCTTTGTGAGACTAAACAGGATATTGACTCGTGCTAAAGCTGATAGGACAGACAGTTTGAGTATGTATCTAATGATGGTGTCTCTGTTAAATAAACTCTTGTATGCACTATATATATATATATATATATATATATATATATATATATATATATATATATATATATATATATATATATATATATATATATATATATATACACACACACACACACACACACACACACACACACACACACACACACACACACACACACACACGCACACCACCCTCAAAGCTGCCAGGAGCCCACACACTTTACGCCAGACCAACTGTGTCCTGTAATTATACTGCTATTCTGACTAAGAAAATATTTACATCTAAGAAACATGCAGTCCATGAAGCAGAACCCAATCAGAACTCTCTCTTCACTTTGACAGACTAAATATTGGCAATATGCATATGCACAAACACACACGCCTTCGTCAGTTATGACAGCAGAATTATGAGGAAAAATGCGGGTAAATCTATGGTATCCAAACGTTTGGATCAGCTTATTCTGATCAACAACCACTTACAGTACCTAGACAGGAAGAGGCTGTCTGACGGATATACAAAGTGAGCAACTGTAGTTTAAAGCAGGTACTTTTGAAATCAGTAATACCCTGAGAAAAAAGTTGAATATACAGCTGTGCTCAATTATTTTCTCTTATTAACCTGCTGCCAAAAGCCTCAAACAAAACTCTTGAATATCTTTCAACGCCAAAAGCCAAACTATTTCTTTCATAGTTGCCAGGTTGTTACAATGAGCACTTTCCCCATTCTTGCAGACTGACAATGTCCTGAAATTTGAATGACACACATCAAATGCATATATAAAATTAACTACAGTTCAAAATAGATATTTTATTAACAAACTCAATACTTTTACTCAGCAAGGATGCATTAAATTGACCTAAAGTGACATTAAAGACATTTATAATGTCACAAAAGTTACCATTTCAAATAAATGCTGTTATTTTGAATGTTCTATACATCAAAAAAACCTGGAAAAAATATTAAGCAACACGACTGTTTACAACATTTAATATAATAATAAGAAATGTTTACTGAGCAGCAAATCAGCATATTAGAATTATTTCTAAAAGATCATGTGACACTGAAGGCTAAATAATGATGCAGAAAATAATACTTTGCCAATAAAATAAAATATACATACAAAAACACACACTTGTGCGTAAACCCCAAGCAATCATTAATGACCTGCTCATTTGACCCGGTCCGTGTCACTTTCTCATGTCATCTACGGTCAGACCGAACTGAGATGACATGCGTCCAAAAACAACTTCCCTGTAACTCACCAACTGTACTATAATGCCCTGGTCTGGCAGATCTGGAACAAGAGGCTTTGAAAGTAGAGTGGAACGACAGATGGAGGACTAAACTTAAATACCAGTCCAATCTTTTAATAAATCTGTAACAGGTGGTAGCACATGGTTTACATCACTGCAGCACTGGACTAAACGCAGGTGACGTGAGAGACCTTGCACTGGCCGGCGGTGGGGGATTGTGGGATTAAAACAAGAAGCAAACGTCATCTTCCTCAAAACGTCTTCTACCTCCAATTTGCTCCAGGGAAGTGAAGTGTTTCCTGAGCAGAGTTGACCACGTCTTTACGTGAAAATAGCCTGTATTACCTTAAACAAAGTGTTCAAAATGAGCACACACATGGACGCTGTTATGGCAACACTACCTTCACTGTGTTTAGACTACAACACCAAGGCAATGAGGTCATGACTATGATGTAACCTAAGGGAAAAAGTGTGTGTTTGTGGAGAAAGAGAGAGAGAGAGAGAGAGAGAGAGAGAGAGAGAGAGAGAGAGAGAGAGAGAGAGAGAGAGAGAGAGAGAGCCGCAATGAAATAATGCTGGCCAGATGCTATAGCTAAAAAGAAACATGATATGACAGAAAAGACAGGAACTGTAGTGCAGAATTGTCTTTGTTTCTCTACAGAGGCCAATCAACACACCAGTCTACTAACAAGGCTGAGGGCTGAGATGTTTTCTTCGCTAGGCTATGAAAACTTTATCATTTACCAACACATGCTTAGACATGTTTATGAAGGATACCCACAATGACATCTTATTAGGAAGTATCTTGAGAGTTTACCCAAGAAAGCACCAATGGCAATTCTGTTTAACTGCAGCACTGAGAAAGTTCTTGCACATTTGGGTGAACCTGAAACTACCGGTTTAAAACGGTTTCTTTATTTGAATAAAATAGTGATTTGTCATTTGGCCAATGCTTTCATCTAAAGTGATCTAAACTGAACATTCAGTATGACATGGAGAGCAACAACATAGGGTTAAAGGAGTATTTTACTCAAAAATGGAAGTTTCTGTCATAATGTACTACCCTAATATTGTTCCAAACCTGTGGAACTCCTGTGGGTTTTTTTTTAAATGCATATAATAAAGGTTGTTGATTTTCAATGTACAGACAAAAACATTGACACAGAAGAAAGTCATACAGGTAGAACATGGGCGTGAGGACATTTGAGTTTTACTTCACTAAGTGCCATGCTTAAATTCAGCCTGTATCCGGTTTAAATTTTGTGCACTTAAAATTATTTTCTGAGAGGACTCAAAGTTAAAGGTGCACTCAGTAAAAAAAAAAATGGTTTACACATAAATAGATAAATAGTACTTTTGAAAAATGTGTTTAAACCCATGTTCGCTCACATGAGATGAAGACTCCAGTCAAAATTGTTTTATTTTACATGGAACAGATCGCCTCATGGGGGCACTTTACTCAGTTTATCTCGGTAACAACCCTGATACTGGACACTTTTGCTTGCAGAATAAATTAATCATGGCTGACTGCGAATAGCTCGTTTCTACCATGGTACCGATAACTAAAAACCTTCTGCTTTACATCCAATCAGCAAGGTGCCAGAGACTGAAAAAGTAACAAAACATTACTGAGTTCACATTTAACCAGAAATATGTTTTAAAAGGTATAGTTCAACCCAAAATGATTTCACCTATGTATGAATTCCTTTCGTCTGCAGAAATATTTTGACAAATTTGGGGATCCAAGAACATTGACTGTCATTGAGACTCAACCCTGAGACGGATGATGACTTTTCATTTTTTGGGGTGAACTATACCTTCAAGGAGATATTTGCATATTTTCATTTGGCAGACTTTTATCCAAAGCGACTTGCATTTCATTCAATTTGCATAGGTTTTTTTTTTATAATTTCTTGTATTTCCTGGGAATCAAACATTTTGCTTTAACTTCCAAAAACGGTTCAGCAATCAGCATGAGTAGATGACTGATAATAATTAAATTGTTCTGTTTATATTTGAGGAGCTCAAAACAAAAAAAGACAATAAGCAAAGTAACTTATTGGAGATGAAGGAATGACAAAGGAAAGGGAGAGGAAAAAGTGGAACAGTTAGGAGGTAAATAGGCAAATAAGGTTTAACAAGCTTTCTTCAACTGTAAAACATTTGCAGGTTTGAGACTTGTGTGTTCCCAGTGCAGCCTTAAACTAACATGAAACAAGAGCGTGAGGAAAAGAAAACCAACAAAATGAACAGCAGAGATATTTAAGCACCTGTAAGGAGGAACAGTTGTGGGTAAAGCTTTAATACTGAAAAAATTAACATGAAAAGACTTCTCAATCAACACAGAAATCCCACTCTATCATCTATTTTAAAACTCATTGTTGGCTCTGTTAAACCACATTTGCAAACACAGCAGATAAAATGAGAGGCTTTTTTAAAACAATATCAGACCACATCCTTCCACAAGGACTTTCCCACTGCAGCTTAGAAAACTGTGTCAAATTGGGATATCATTTCTGTCATGTACTGGTCCACTTTGGCCCACTTAAGCAGAGTCAGAACTCAATTACCCTAGTGAATAAGAAGAACAGGGAGGGATGATCAGTATTAACCAAATTAAAGTGATTGAATTTCAATGCAGTGGAGTGCTGCACGTATACGAGGACTGTTTGTCTCTCATGGTTCGATTCCCATAATCAACCCCACATCTGGTGTATACTAGTCATCAAATCAGATCTAAGATCTGCCCACACTGCATTAACAGACGTTCAGCCCTCCTGTATAGTGGGAAACACACACAAGTGTTGAAAAGAACATTTCTAGATGGCCAAGGCAAAATTCTGAATAGCATGCTACCCTATTTCTGCCATATTGAAATAACATATTAGCATGTTACTCTGTTTCTGCCATATCAGAATAGCATACTAATCTTAATATTTTTGCCATATCATAATAGCATAGTAGCGTACTATTCTTACTACAGTATTTTCACCATATCAGAATAGCATACTAAACCTACCCGGTGTGCGAAATACCCTTCGGTATTCGTGGGATCAGGGGGCGCAGCAATCGGGATCATGGTCACCATCTCCCGATTATTGCGCAATATCGATCAAAATTTTCTTAATATGCAGTAGGCCTATAAAATTACAATATGTCATGGAAGCAAGCCAAGACAATCAGTCTATAGCTACATGACAACGCACACGCACACACTTAATTTTTGATAATCTGATATGCTATAGTATTCATAAAGCAACACTGACATTAGAGGTTGCATTGGCTACAGTTGTTTGGATGCGCATTGTTTTGTAACAAGGAGAGGCTAAGTTGCAGACATGAAAATAATTTGTATCAATCTGGCACACTTACAAGAGCAATCAACTGAAAATGTTCAGGTATAGCCTATCGCTATCGGAGACTGGCACGCAATCAGTGCACTTGCATATGAGGCCTGCTGTATGACCGATCGTGTGACATTATTTATCCATATCCATCTACAGCAAATACGATCAGACAGATCAAAAAACATTCCCTAACATTCTATGTCTCTCTGTTTCACACACACACACACGCACACACAACACAATCACTCCAACTTCTCCAATTCCAAGGCTAGGCTGCTTCACTAAGACCACAGCTAACCACAAATAACCACAGCTAACCATAAATAACCACAGCTAACCACAAATAACCACAGCTAACCACAAATAACCACAGCTAACCACATGGCGTTAACCATGCAGTATACCGAAGCTGGGCACACACACATCTTATGTACAACAATCAGCTATCAATATTTCAATATTTCTTCTGTTTGGAGCACATGGCTTATTTGCAAATGTGCATACGTGCACAGGACTGGCTGGCTCCGCTAGGCAAAAAAATAGAATATGTTTGTTGAATAAATGTTTTGAATTCTGAATTCTGGAAGGAATAGCATACTAATCATACTATTTCTGACATTTCAGCAAAGCATATAATCTTACTATTTCTGCCATTTTAGAATATCAAACTAATATTCTTATTTCTGCCATATCGGAATAGCATACTAGCATGCTACACACAGAAAAATAGCTTCTTGCTGTGGCAGTACCTTTAAAGGTCCCGTTCTTTGCGATTCCATCTTTCAAACTTTAGTTAGTGTGAAATGGTGCTGTAAGAGCATAAATAATACCTGTAAAATTATAAAGCTCAAAGTTCAATGCCAAGCGAGATATTTTATTTAACAGAAGTTCCCTTTCAAAGCCTACAGCGAACGGCCGGTTTGGACTACACCTCTGCACTTCCTGGCATGAATGACGTCACTAGAAGCGTTTGTTGACGAACCCTCCGCCCAAAAGAACACAAGGGGGCGTGGTCTTGTTGCTTTCCCACTTGGAGAAGAGTGCACATCTCCCCGTTATGGTAAGAGGCGGGACCTTTCCGGGCAAAGTGCGCTAAGCTGCTGTCCAATCACAACACGGGAAGCGCTGGCCCAATCAGAACTCATTACGTATTTCTAAAGGAGGGACTTCATAGAACAAGGAAATCATCAGGCCGTTTTTGAGGAAACAGCGCTGTACAGATAAGTAAATTGTGTGAAAAATACTGTGTTTTTTTACACGCGAAACATGAACTCATGTTATATTGCACACTGTAAACATAATCAAAGCTTCGAAAACACGCGAAGAACGGGACCTTTAAAAGGACATCTTTGTACCTGTTTTACTCCTAAAAGGTGCATATTAGTACCTTTGAGTACAAATGCGTAGGTACTACTATGAACCTTTTTGTGGTAAAAATGGTACAACGTTGTTCTTTTAAGGGTACTGCCCCAGCGACAAGCTGTTGTACCCCTAAAGGTACAAATTTTACCCCCTATTTTTCTGTGTGTATGCTATAGCTAATCTTACTATATTTCCCATATCGGAATAGCATAATCTTACTATTTCTGCCATATCGGAATAGCCTACTTTTCTACTATATCAGAATAGCTATTTTTGTTAATGAGTGAGACCTCCAATTCCACTTAAGGTGAATAACTAGAAGAATATTAAACTGCAGTAAACTGTAAAACTATTTGCGCTACAAACCAGTGTGTTTATAGTTCAATTTAATTCAATTCAATTCATTTAAATAATATGAAGAAACACCAGTTTTGTAGAGCTAAAAATAACTGGAAGCAGATGACAACGGAAGCCTTGCACATTTTAGTTACAAATGAACGTGCACACTCTTATTTTTAGATGTTAGATTAAACTAGACAACCAAGGAAACAAAACAAAAAGATAGGAAAAGGAAATCAAGGGATAAAAAAGAAATAGGAAAGACTATGGATAGAATGGCCAGTAACTGGTCTCTCTCTGAAACTCTGAACTGGATCCCACTGTGGTGTGTAGGGTAATGTGACCCAGTTGACCCTGCAATGAGTTACAGCAATGATCAATAATAAATGAATGTAATTTTATCAAACAATGACAGCGCATACAGAGCTTCCCTTTCTCTCTCTGTATGCCTGAATGTCCATTTATACGGCTCCTTATAGACCACACATAAGCGCCAAGCAGGTGTGTTCTTTGTGCACACACACACAGACAAACCGACTTTCCCCTCTTTCATCTCTTGCTGCCCATGAATGCAGAGGTAAGGCCTATTAATCCTGTTATGCAAATGAAAGTGATAAATTCCTCAGTTTTCCATGCATACAATTCCCAGCCTCCCCTGGTCTCCCCAGCTATTCAATTAACACAAGGCTGGGTGGGGGTCCGTGGGGGTAGCGCCAATGTTTCAGTTCGGTTTTAGTGGCAAAGCACCCGCCATGACAGATTGGTACATTCCCCACACAGTGAGCACACACAAACACACAGGACCAACCATTTTTCTTCTTCCCAAAGATTTTGGACCAAACACCAGAAGACTGTATAGACACCTATACGCTTACAAACATAAATATACACCCCATTAACTAAACGTGTCCTCATCTACATACCACAACCATCATTTTGCATGTGCATGTTATTTGTTTGGGTTTAAATCTCTGAATTGAAGTATTTTTAACTTTCCAAATTGTAACGTTTTTAAAATTCAAACGGGCAATCACGTCGAAAACATCACACTAGACGTAGGGGGAAGTACCGCCCTAAGCGACCGTGCGAGGACGAATACAAATGCCCTTTACCAAAAAAAAACCACTCAACTTTAAAATCATCCAACATCGTTCCCTTTATCGAGGGAACTTCACACTGCGTCGGAACGACGAAATGGGGATGCTCCCTAAGCATCAGCGGCTCTGAAGTCTGAATAGAAACTAGACCAATCCGATTGGCGTGCGTGATGACGTCATTGTGACGGCGTACCCGGAAGTATAAAAGGGGAGCCGGCGCATAATGGCGGCAGTCTTTGCTCTTCAGCAGGCGCTCTCTGTTACATTGTCTGTCTATTTACTGTTGTTCTGTCCAGTTGGGATTGAGTTGTGTGTGTGATTAGTTTAAAAAGTGTGAAAGTATGGAAAGAGAGTACAAGCAGTGTGTGCATCATTGCCCTCGCCTCATCTCGGGCTCGAACACACACATGCTTTGTGTGCAGTGCCTGGGTGCTCAGCACGCTCGGGCGGCTCTCGAGGGAGCCGCCTGTGAGCATTGCGAGCGGCTGACACTCAGGCTGCTCCGCTCTCGGCTGGCCGTGTTCGATGAGGCCGGCCAGCCTCGTGAGCCCCGTGGTTCTGGACCCGCGGTCGCTGAGGCGGCTCGGCGTCGCAGATCATGGGGCTCACAGCGGGATTTGTCAGAGGGTTTTGGGACTGCTGCGGCACCTTCCCAATCCTCCTCTGACAGTTCCGATGATCTTCCTCCCCGCGTGGAAGCCCGCTCTGCGGCATCTTCCCCCGGGGTGGAGGGTCAGATGCTCGTTCTCTCCGGTTCTGAGGAGCCGGAGGGCGCGGGCATCGAGGCGGGGGATGAAGCGGGACTCTGCACGTTTCATCCGCCCGCCCATGAGGAGCTGGTTGAGGTGTTGACCCGGGCGGTGGCCAAATTAAAGATCGATTGGCCACAAGAAACGCAGGAAGTCCAGCCACCCAGCAGGCTGGACGACCGGTTTCTTTCGCACCGGGTCCAAACACCGCGCCGGGGCTTACCTTTCTTCCCAGATCTGCACGCCGAGGTGTGCAGATCGTGGAAGAAGCCCTACTCCTCGCGTGTGTCCAATCCCCCAGTGTTGGATTATTCCAATGTTCTGGGGGCACGCGAGGCGGGCTATGGGGCGATGCCGCGGGTGGAAGATGCTCTCGCGAGCTATCTTTCGCCCGAATCGGCATCGTCCCTGAAAGCTCCGGTGCTGCCCACCAAGCCATGTCGTGACACCTCGGCTTTGGTGGGCAAGACTTATATGGCGGCTGGTCGGGCTGGTAGTTCCCTGCACACACTTTCCATTCTGCAGGCCTACCAGGCCGACCTCCTGAAGGAGCTAGACGAGGGGGAAGGTCCCTCTCCGGAGGACATTTTAGAGCTGCGGAAGGCCGCAGATTTGTCTCTCCGCATTACCAAGGAGACGGCCCGTGCCATTGGCCGCTCCTTAGCTGGAATGGTAACTGTGGAGAGACATCTCTGGCTGAATTTGTCGGGGATAAAGGAGAAAGATAGATAATTTCTCCTTGACTCCCCGATCTCGCCTTCTGGATTGTTTGGGGACGCGGTTAACGCCGTGGTCTCCAGACACCAGGAGGCGAAGAAGCAGTCAGCGGCCTTCCAGCAATTTCTCCCTCGCCGCTCTAAATCAGGAAAGGCCTCAGCCGTCTGCCAGCTCCTCGCATCGGCAGATGCAAAAAGAGAGCATCGCCTCTAGAGCCCCTCCTCCGGGAGCTTGGCAACAGAAGCGGCGCTCTCACCAGCAGCCAACCGCTCCTAAGGGCGATCTAAGGAACGTCCTTCAGGCGCGGAAGGCTGCCGGGAAGAAGTCCTAGCCACGGCAGGGCTTCTAAGGGCGGTCCCCCCCACGAAGAGACAACCGAGGTTGTTCTCTTCGGGGCGCCCTGGGGAAATCAGTGTGGTAATCCCGCCGTCTATGACGCTTCGGGCCACATCGATTTCCTCCAAACGCACGCTGTCCCATCCGCCTCTGGAAAGACCTGCGGTGGGACAGTTTGCGCGTCCGCACATAGAGACTCGTTCCCAGCTTCTCCCTGCTGGTCAGCCGCTTCAGGGGGTTGGGGACGAGCCTCGTGTAACACCCGACGCCAGCCTCGAGAGGCTGGTTCCCTTAGTAGATTATCTCGGCGCATGGAAATGCCTTCCGAGTATTTCTACTTGGGTCCTGCAGACTGTAGAGAGAGGTTACAGACTGCAGTTCAGTCACCCTCCTCCGAAATTCAGGGGGTTAAACTGGACTGCAGTGGTACCAGAGCAGGCTCGGGTAATGGAACTAGAAATAAAAACCTTACTGGCGAAGGGAGCCATAGAACAGGTTCCTCCACTGGAAAGGGAGTCCGGGTTCTACAGCCGGTACTTTATAGTTCCCAAAAAGGATGGGGGGTTGCGTCCAATTCTAGATCTGCGGAATTTGAATCGATCTCTAAGGAGGTTCAGATTCAAAATGCTCACGATCCCCACCATCGTGAGTCAGATCCAGTCCAAGGACTGGTTCGTCACGATAGATTTGAAGGACGCATACTTTCACATCCCCATCCTTCCGTGTCACAGGAAGTATCTGAGGTTCGCTTTCGGGGGCGAAGCATACCAATATCGAGTACTTCCCTTCGGCCTAGCCCTTTCCCCACGCACTTTCACGAAATGCATGGATGCAGCTCTAGCTCCAATGAGGCTTCTGGGCATCCGTGTATTGAATTACATCGACGACTGGCTCATATTGGCCCAGTCGTACGATATAGCAGTTCGGCATCGGGATGTCGTTCTGACCCATATAAAGTGCTTGGGGCTGAGACTCAACACGAAGAAAAGCGTGTTGACGCCATCCCAGAGGATTACGTTCCTAGGGATAGTATGGGATTCGACTACGATGCGGGCACAATTGTCTCCCGCGCGAGTCGAGACCGTACGGGCGATGGTCTCGGGAATAAGGCTAGGCCACAGCATCACTGTGAAGCGCTTTCAGAGAGTGCTGGGGCACATGGCGGCAGCGTCCAACGTGATACCGTTCGGCCTGCTGCACATGAGACCCCTCCAGTGGTGGCTGAAAACCAGGGGGTTTTCCCCCAGAGGGAATCCCTTCCGTATGATCAGGGTAACGCGCAGATGCCTTCGTTCCCTAGTCATATGGAAGAAACCTTGGTTTCTGTCCCAAGGGCCAGTGTTGGGAGCGTCCTGTTGCCGGAGATCCGTTTCAACAGACGCCTCCCTCACTGGTTGGGGCGCGGTCATGGACGGCCGCTTTGCGAGGGGCCCGTGGGACGGCCGTCATTCCTCCTGGCACATCAACTGCCTGGAGATGATGGCGGTCTACAAAGCTCTCAGGAGCTTTTTCCCGGACCTCCGCGGCCAACATGTCCTGGTACGGACAGACAATACGGCTGTCGTAGCGTACCTCAATCACCAGGGAGGGTTGAGATCGCGCCCTCTATGCAGACTGGCGCATCTGATTCTCCTATGGTCCCAAGGGAAACTGTTGTCCATCAGGGCAATGTATGTCCCAGGGGTTCAAAATCAGGGAGCAGACATCCTGTCAAGGCAGGGGCTGAGGCCCGGGGAGTGGCGGCTCCACCCGCAAGTGGTGGAGGCCATATGCGAGAGGTTCGGCCCAGTGGAAGTGGACCTGTTCGCGTCTCGCGAGACGTCCCACTGTCCACTGTGGTTTTCTCTCACGCATCCAGCCCCGCTGGGGTTGGATGCCATGGTGCAGACGTGGCCGAGGCTGCGTCTGTACACCTTTCCCCCGATCGCTCTGCTCCCGGGAGTCCTGGAGAGGGTCCGTCAACAAGGGGTCAGCCTACTTCTAGTGGCGCCCCGTTGGCCGACCCGAGTTTGGTTCTCGGATATCATAGCTCTGCTGGCAGGTCAACCATGGCAGATTCCTCTGAGGAGGGATCTCCTGTCTCAGGCGGCGGGCACGATATTTCACCCCCGTCCGGAGATTTGGAACCTTTGGGTCTGGCCCCTAATGGGGCCAGGTACCTAGAGGCTGGCCTGTCGGCAGGGGTGGTAGAGACCTTACTCAGCTCCAGGGCTCCATCTACCAGGAGACTGTACAGCCTCAAGTGGAATGTCTTTTCCACTTGGTGCGGGGAACGTGAGGTGGACCCAGTTAACTGCCCGGTGGCTTCAGTGCTGGAGTTCCTCCAAGATCGTTTCTCCGCGGGTCTGACCCCGTCCACACTCAAGGTGTACGTGGCTGCCATTGCGGCTTTCCACACACCTCTGGGTGATGGGCCTTTGGGTAGGCACCAGCTGGTTGTACAGTTCCTCCGTGGGGCTCGGAGGATGAGGCCTGTGGCTCAGTCCAGAGTTCCTACTTGGGACTTGGCAGTGGTTCTCGGAGGTTTGCCTGAGGCCCCCTTCGAACCATTGGAGCTTGCGGAACCAAAACACCTGACCTTTAAAGTAGCTTTTTTCCTCGCTATTACCTCTCTTAGGAGAGTGGGAGATCTCCAGGCCTTGGCGGTAACGCCAACTTGCCTGGAGTTTGCCCCGGGTGGAGTAAAGGCTATTTTACATCCTAGGCCGGGTTACGTACCTAATGTCCCATCAAGGGTGGTCAGGTCACTGGTTCTACAGGCATTTCATCCTCCGCCTCATGTGACGGCGGAAGAAGGGAGACTTCACTTACTCTGCCCGGTTCGGGCACTTAGAGTTTATTTGGAGAAGTCTGCACAATGGAGAAGATCTCAGCAGCTGTTAGTGTGCTTCGGTTCACCTAAGAAAGGGTTGCCTGCTTCTACTCAGACGATCAGTAATTGGATTGTCCAGGCAATAACCATGGCCTATCGGGTGCGCAGTTTGCCTTCACCCTTGGCCGTGAGGGCTCATTCCACCAGAGGCATGGCCTCTTCAGTGGCCCTCCTTTCTGGGGTCCCCTTACAGGATATCTGTGAGGCGGCTGGGTGGGCCACCCCGCACACTTTTATCAGGTTTTACAGCCTAGATCTCCCTGCGACGCCTGGCGCTAGGGTGCTCCAGTCCTAGCTGTGCCCGGTCTCCGGCTTCACACTAGGGCAGGCGCTACCCTCGGTGTGGCCTAGTGGGTACTCATCCCCATTTCGTCGTTCCGACGCAGTGTGAAGTTCCCTCGATAAAGGGAACGGCTCGGGTTATGTATATAACCCTTGTTCCCTGAGAGGGAACGAGCACTGCGTCGTGCCGCCACACCTCGGCACGCCTGGAGCGCATGCTTCAGAGCAAAAAACTGCCGCCATTATGCGCCGGCTCCCCTTTTATACTTCCGGGTACGCCGTCACAATGACGTCATCACGCACGCCAATCGGATTGGTCTAGTTTCTATTCAGACTTCAGAGCCGCTGATGCTTAGGGAGCATCCCCATTTCGTCGTTCCGACGCAGTGCTCGTTCCCTCTCAGGGAACAAGGGTTATATACATAACCCGAGCCGTTTTTTTACCTTTTTTTTTTACTCAGGGCGTTCGTAGTCTTCGCATGTGTCCTGTGTAAACACGGGGGCGGTACTTCTGCCTACGTCTAGTGTGACATTTTCAACATGATTGCGCAATCACTGGCGAACGCAAAGCAGTGCAAGATGAGCGATTTAGGTTAAAAAATTATATACATTTTTCTTTTTTGTGAAAATGATTGTTTCGCTAGATAAGACCCTATTCCTTATCTGGCATCGTGCAGAGCCTCTGAAGCCATTTGAAACTGCATTGATTTGGACCTTCAACATTTTGGTTGCAATGGAACTCAATGGTGAGGAGAAAAATCCTGGATTGTTTTCCTTAAAAAACTTTCTTTTTGACTAAAGAAAGAAATACATGAAAATCTTGGGTGAGATGGGGGTGAGTAAAATATCAGAACATTTTTATTTTAAGTAAACTAATCCTTTAAGCAAACTAAAAGTATTTACCTAGGCTATTACAAAGGCTTTAAACTTTAATCTTCAAACACAGCTTCTATACTTATGAAGACTTATTACAATAAATAAACAAATTCTCACTTGGTAGAGAATGGCACTACAATGCCAAAATTATAGGTTTCCCTTACCATACAAATAATGATAAAACTGGTTAAAAGTGTGTTTGTCAAAGCAGTTTTAATCAAAAAAGACAAGTGAAATACAGTATGAACAAACGCATATGCCAAATGGTGGCAATGGGTCCTCTCACAACCTCATGTTTGTAACATTAAACAAGGGTGTGCACTGAGGACTTGAGGTTTAAGTTTATACCTCTCATTTACTGTACTAAAGCAAACCCAAAATATTACTGTACTAGCAAGGACATGCATTCATCAGACTGGGTAAATCACTGATTTCAGTGAGCCTCACATTGAGAAAGAGTGAACGTAAGAATAAGACTTCATACTGAAGGAATGTAGTGTCTCTCTTCCCTCCTCTCTCTCTTTCTCTCTCTGCCTTGGCAAGACTCTAGCAGAGGCCCAGATGGTCGTCACGGTGATTCACCATGTCATGCTGTCTGTTGCCGGGCAGCACAGCAGAGTGTAAGCCCATAGTGATGGTGGTGTGTTTGTGTGTACATGTCTTTCTTTTTGTAATTAATTTTGCATTTAAATACAAGTGTACAGTGAACCTGAAGTTTTCTTTTAATACGGGTCATTGTAAAAGGCTATACCATGTTCATTAAACTGTAAAAGTATTATGTTTAATTGACATGCAGCTGTTAATAAAAGTAATCATTTGAATAAATACAAATCTTTAAAGTTCCCCTGTAGTCAATAAATATCCCTTAAAACTAATTTTTGATCACCAAAATTACACATTTAATTTTTAAGTTAAGTTTTTATGTCTTAAATAGCTTGAAGGTAAATCTACACCTTTGCTTCATTTCGTATATACTGAACCATGAATATGGAAATTAGCCCCACCTCCACTCACTCACACTAGCTCAGAGTTGAAGACCATGTACACCCTTTATTCGCTGGTGCCTGTGGCCTCTTTCAGCAGGATAATGTGCCCTGCCACAAAGCCAAAATGGTTCAGGAATGGTTTGACGAGTTTGAGGTGTTGACTTGGCATCCAAATTCCCCAGATCTTAAACCATTTGAGCATCTGTGGGATGTGCTTAACAAACATGTCCGATCCATGGAACCTCACAACTTACTGGACTTAAAGGATCTGCTGCTAACATCTTGGTGCCAGATACCACAGTACACCTTCAGGGGTCTAGTGGAGTCTGTGCCTCGACAGGTCAGGGCTGTTTTGGCAGCAAAAGGGGGACCAACACAATATTAGGATTTAATACATTACATTAATACATTAATGTCATATTGTTATGATTGGTGTATATTCAACTTATCGTTTTCTAGAACTGATGTGTACCATGCATCATATTCATATGCTTTTTCAGAATAGATGACACATTAAGTAATTTTCTTATTTCACCTACACTTTGAGCCTCCAAGGTAAAAAGCAAGGTATAACATTTTTTTTTGGGATTACAATGATTAGACATGGACACTAATTTTTATGCAATACATGATACATCTTTTCATATGGGCGATACAAATCTACTCAGAACACCCAAAACAGCTACCTTGCTCACACTTTTACTGAAACACAGGTTTGTTTGGTGGTTTTTTACACAAAAAAGATAACTCAAAATTTTCTGTGTTCTTTTGTGGAACACAACAGAAGAATTTCTCAAAAATATTCACATCTTTTCTATATAATGAAAGTGAAAGAGGACAGGGCTGTCAAGCTGAAAAACAAAAAAATAATTACCATAAAACTGGTTCATATGACTGATGCAAGTCTTCTAAAATTATGGGATAGTTTTGTGTGAGGAACAGACTGAAATTGAAGCCGTTTTTCACTGATAAGCATACCCTATACTGTTAACCGTTGTGACCGGGTCATTGAACTGAAGTCAAGAATGAACAAATCTTTCTGACAGTTTTTGTGAACTGGATCAAGTGCAGAGGTGTAAAGAGTACCTGAAACCCCTACTTGAGTAAAAGTACAGATACATTAGAGTGATGCCATTACGAGTTACAAATCACCAATTCAAACATGACTTGAGTAAAAGCCACATCGTCATCTCGTATACAGGTATGAAACATATATGAAATACAAATAACGCAAATGTAACTGGTCCTACTTGCCCCGCGACTTCGAACCGTGGGCTCAGGCGTTGGAGGCGGTTGCATTAACAAGTACCGCAGTCACTAGCGCACCTCTTGAGGCCAGGCGAGTGATGTTCAAATGCACACAGCTCTTTCCGGCCTATGCCCTTTACACCCTCCCACCTAAATCTCACTCCCATCTGGGTCACGACACCAAATGGTTCGCCTCGGTAGGAATTGCGTTTGCAGGGTACTGCGGTGCGATCGAAAAGGGCACTTTCACTTTCAAAGAGGAAGAGGCAGGGGCAGGGGCTTGACAGACCCCCCCACCCCCACTTATTCAAAAAATGTATCAAGTACTAGAGAGTAAAGGTTGCTATTATCTTTGATACTCAGTTAAACTACAATGTCACCAAAAAGACACGTAGGTACATTAACTAATTAGACAGGGTAAACCCAGCCTGATCTGCCAGCGATTTGATTTCGCCTGGCAAATCAGTCTGGAAACCCGTACATTAATTTCTACTGCTTCTGTTACACTTTTGCAGGAACCAATCACAGGCTGGCTTATCCACCTGGCACGCTATTGGCGGGTTTGACACGATGATAGATATGCACTTGGTCTGCTGATAGCCAGACAAGTAGCTAATGACATCTACCCCAATACTTTACACTTCTGATCAACTATTTCATTGTATAGATCCAAATCAAAACTATTTGTTCTCATCGGACAATGATTCTTCGTGAACACTTATGAATAAAATTTTTTTAGCAAATTTAGAACAAAAACAATTTCAGTTATTTCAAGCCTCTTTTATGATACTTTGTTTTTGGGCATTTTTTGGCAAACCTACAGTAGCCTTCAGAAATTCACCTTTTGTGTTCCACAAAAGGAGAAAAAAAGCGTTGTATTTTAAGGGTTGATGAATGCCGTATTTGAGAGCTTTTGTATTGGATAAAGTAGGCAGTGTGGGGGGTATTTGGAGGTGTTGTTTTGTTTGGGTTTTTTGGGGGGTTTGTATTTCAGCTAGACAGAGGCTCTGTCTGGATTTCAGAACGATTTTCAATGGATTAGGTCTTGAGGGACTGGTGAGATGGGCAGATCGCAATAAGAGTTTTAGACCATTGTGTGTTGCGTAAATGGGTGCAGTGTGTGGGGTATGATGGGATTGCGTGTGGTACTGTGAGGCCTATGGCCTGGTGTCAGACCTGCACCATCAAGCCGGGGGGCTGGAACATCGCCAAGTCATGACATCATCTCCTGCTCCACACTGCTCGGGGCCGCACACTCTGGAGCGATAAATCCTCCCCAGGCACTGGGCTGCGCACAGGCATGCAGGAGAATACGCCATTGTCTCACACACACTCTCACAACCACAGCTGCTGCAGTCAAATGGCACGACGGCCTCCTTCAATGCAAGGCTCATTTTCCTATTGCTTATATAGCCTATATAATAACCTCAACAAGATGCATGATTTAAGGTATCACTCATGCCCATAGCACAAACGGTGCGGGTTGTACGCCTAAGTTTTATACTTTGAGGTTTGTTCAAATGCTTGACTATGAGTAACTGTAAAAGTAATTGTAAATACCACTAATTACAGTTTAATGGTAATATTCTGCATCCCTTTTAACAAGGCCATACTTTCACAGAAGTAAATAATGACTGAGGTCGGTGCGCATTCCCGCAAAGGACTTCCCTTTTGGTATTATGGCGTATTCACTACAATGCTAATAGGAGTTTTAATGATTTTTGCAGTTAAACTTTATAAACGCTATACCTCTCTGGTCCAATATGCGCAAGTGTGTGCTTTTTACATTAACACATCATCTGTTGCCATGGTGATTGTCCAAACAGTTTCCCTTGACCTGGGCATTCCAAAGCAGTAAGTGAAGAGAGAGGCCGAGGTTCAGACTTTCTTCACAAAACATCACTTTCTATCAGAGTTGTTGGCAAGCTCGCTGCATATCCCTACAAATTTTGTTAATCTAAGTATATGGTTACAGCAGGGCTGCCAATTTTTGATTTCACCTTGGAATAAGTATTTCTTTTTATTTTGGGGGGGATTCAATTCATGAGCTTGCAATTTGATTTCTAAGTTGATTCATTATCTATTCATTTGGATAGGTACATACATTTTTCTATAATGATGTAATATACACAGGGATTATTTTATTATTAAAGGTTAATTAATAGCTGATTTGTATACAAATGCATATTAGGCTGTTTTTATAATAGCCAAATAACATTTTATAGGTTTTAATGGTATTAGGGCCAGATTTACTAACAGCGAAAAATTAGCGCTCAAAAGGTGTGGGTAAAGTTGTTTTAGCAGCTGACCTTATTGCATATGCATTTGAAAGCAGAGTGATTTACTAAGGTTTGCCCTTGTCAGTTTACTGGTATTTAACTGGTAAGTTGGCATTTTTTCTCTCTAACTATACAACTTGCAGGTTGGATTCTCAATGCTGGCAAGAAATGACTGAGGTGCTCTTGAGCTTTGCTCCCCATGGGTGCCAAAGCAAAATGGCTGGCCACTGCTCTGATCACTACTCACACTATTCCTGACATGTGTACACTCACTTAGTGTGTGTTCACTACTCACTACTCCTAACATCTGTGTACCAACTTGAATGGGTGCGATGCAGAGGATAAATTCTACCATACTTGGTCTTCACTTCCACCATTGTTCCTTGTTTTATTGTTTACAAGCCGAATAAGCTGCGGTTGAAACACTGATTAAGCTTTTATATGAAACACATTTCAGCAAGTTGTACTGGTTCTTTCAACATAACTTCTGATGCTCGTTTATGTTTATGAACGCTTCATTCGAACTGAGGCGCTAAAGTGAACTGTCACACCACATATTAAGCTCACCAAAGTCTACATTTAGATATTTTAGTCCCCTTTAGTCAAGTCAAGTCCCCTTTATTTATATAGCACTTTTTACAATGCTAATTGTTTCACATCAGCTTCACAGTAACAGGAAAATAATGAAAAAGAATTTGATTCGTTGCTGATTCGGCTAAGCTGACAATGCCATATGATTTTAATTATCATATAGTGACAATGCAAGCAGATCTGTAATATACTTGAAATGTATGTGTCCCCAACTGAGCAACCCAAAAGCTTATTATTAAATAATTATTTTATAAATATTAACTTGAAGTGACAACCATCAGTTAATATTTAAAGTCTATTGTCTATTGTATGATGTTCAATGTGAGCTTAACGGGATCACACTGAACTTAACTGGAACCGCAAACTTTTGTTTATTAATAAATATTATTAAATTAAATTTAAGGACAATTTTGCTAAATATATATATCTATAAAATCATGCTTTTTCTTACTGATGTCACACTGAAGCAGTGTGACATTTCAAAGTAGTACACCCTTTAGTAGCTCACCTTACAATAATATGAAGTCTTTAAAAATCACATTAGTGTAAAACCCAGAACAGTAAACTGTAAATGTATAATAAAATGGATTGAAAAGTACAAGCCAGTAATGCCTGTGATGTTGCTAAAATGCTAAATATGTTTTGGATCTAACTGATTATTTCCCACATCCAGGTTCCGGGTTATAATATGCAAAATCTAAACATTAATTTCCTAATTTTGTAGTAAGAAGTCATACTTATCCATAATAAAGGCTTAAACATAAAAAAGCACATTTAAGGGGCTCCTCTTCTGGTGAAAGTTTTCAGACAGCTTTCAAAATGGCCACCAGACAGTGTAAACACACATATACCCATAGCTCAGTGTGCAATTGTTTGATTAGCTTCAAGTTACAGGATGTATAACAAACAAATCAATTGGTTAAGACATCAAGTAGGATGATAAATATTTGTTTTCTTTTTATAATCTGAGCTCAAAGACATTAGTGTGCTTAATGGGTACTTGAGCGTTAGTTCACCCAAAAATGTAAATTCTGTCATTAATTACTCCCCCTAATGTCGTTCGACACCCATAAGACTTCCGTTCATATTCGGAACACACATGAAGATATTTTTGTTGAAATCCGATGGCTCAGAAAGGCCTCCATTGGCCACAATGTAATTTCCTCTCTCAAGACTCACAAAAGGCACTAAAGACGTCATTATAAAGTCCATCTCACTACAGTGGTTCTACAACCATTTTATGAAACGACGAGAATAGTTTTTGCACTATTCTTGTCTCTTCATAAAATTATTGTAGAACCACTGTAGTGAGATGGACTTTATAATGACGTCTTTAGTGCCAAGTATTCTGGGTTTTGAGAGGAAATGACATTGTGGCCAATGAAGGCCTTTCTGAGCCATCGGATTTCAACAAAAATATCTTCATGCGTGTTTAGAAGATGAACAAAGGTCTTACGGGTGTCAAACGACATGAGGGTTAGTAATTAATTAATTTTGCAATAACACTTACTAAAGTTTGGAGGCTAAAACCGTGTTTCATATCGAAAGCAATCTGTTCTCTCTGGTCTCTGAGCCCATTGTCTCATGTTTTTTTCACTACGTGAGAATATGGACGTGTGGCGTGAGAGAGTGATAACATTGTCAATTGACTTACTCTTATAGTGAATGTGTGGGAGTTGGCAGACCTGTAAGTTACAGTATACTGTAAATATGAACTTGTGAAATTGTTCCAAAGAAAATGACGATACGGCCAAAGGAATTTGAATACATTAAAAAAAGACATATCTTGTTCTTGCTTGTTTGAATTGTACAATACAGTACATCTACAAGATAATTTATGTCTTTGAAAAAGTGATGGTAATCTTTTACAGAATTGTTTAAGCCAATCATCTGAGCTGCCAGTGCCATGTGACTAATCATTCAGGAAAATGACATTACGACAGCACTGATTAGCTGATGGCACCAAAAGAACATGCACTTTCACTAGTGACTTTCTTGAGCTTTGATGTTAAAGGCAGCTGACAAGGAAACATGTCCCATGTCAAGCCCTGGGGAGGGTGAAAGAAAACGGACACTGGTGGTAAAACATCCACTATACTATATTATAAACAATAGCTTGAAGCTTTTTACAGTGCACTGGACACAACAAAGCGCCCGTTGCAAATCCATTTGTCCTTCCTATGAGAATTATTGCGAGTGCTTGGAATATGTCATAAATAGAACGAGGGCATCACGCCACATCCTGTGTAGACAACATTACTGATATGGGTTTTATTGTCGTTTGTTGCGTCGCATGTAGCATGTGTTTTAATAATAATTAAAAGTAGCAACATTATTTAAACTATATTAAGACTTTCAAAAACATACAAAATCGGGATTTATTAGAATAACTAATCTAAATAATAATTAAAAGTAGTAACATTATTTTAAATATATTGAGACTTTCAAAAACATATACAAAATCGGGATTTATTATGCATTTATGTCTTTATTTTTCTTAAATCTTAAGAAAGTTTTTTTTTTTACCTAGCTTTTATGCACAAAATAAATAAATAAATATATATATATATTTACAATATATATATTTACAATATATATATTTACAATATATATATATATATATATATATATATATATATATATATATATATATATTTTTTTTTTTTATTTTATTTTTTTTTTATTATTATTATTTTTGTGCATAAAAGCTAGGTAAAAAAAAACTTTCTTAAGAGTTAAGAAAAATAAAGACATATAAATGCATAATAAATCCCGATATTTTTGTTTTTTTCCTTCTTTTTTTTCCTTCTTTTTTTTCTGAAAACAATAAAAACTAGCTACACTTATCAAATGTCTTGGTTAATTCAACTGATTTGAATGTGGCTAATTAGAATTTAAAGTTGCAACTATCTTTTTATAATATAGCTTGTATCCTGTTAAATCATCAGCAGATTTTCGACATAATGATATTAATGTAAAATCCATGTCAGACTAAGAAAACAAACCCCCACTCACTGTCCTTTTGAATTAATCTAACAAATGTTGTTCCCTTGGCCCGCTTTAAACTTGACATCTTGGCACAGTTCATGTAAAATATTAAACTCTAATATGTTTAACCACAGCAAGTCCTAAGTAATGTCCTCTCTGTGCTTTGAGACAACAGAGGTGATATATTACAGATTTTTTAATTTCAAGCATGTGTCAGGTCAAACTGGGGGTTAAACTCACACAGACGTTACGCTGCTCCTACTGGTGTGGATGCATTAACAACTCAGTGTTATTTGAGCAAACCTGACTGCGGCTGATTAGTAAACCTGCACTACCCATTCATCACAAACTCAAATGCACTACTGACCTAAATTCGGTGCTACAGGCCTTTGTGACTACGTGTTCAGGTTCAGTATACTTTTCAGCCACTTCAGAATCATATGGGATCACTAAAAAAAAAATAACTTCTGTCTGAAACATTCCTAGTCTCATAGTCAGCATGGAGAACAGTCAGTGCTGTTGTTTTCAAAGCTCACTGCTGAGTGTTATTGCATGTGCGTTTAATATATAGTACTGAGGCGTTAAGGCGAAAAACACCCAGTGGAGAGCTGGGCCAATTAATAATGATCTAAACACAGTAACTGCTTGAGTTTGATTATAAAACATTTCTGCTCGAACCTAAGTCTCAGGTGAAGGTAAAAAAAATAAAAACAAGAGTGGGAGCTAGCAAACAGTTCCTGTCTGTTCCACAGTTCCTACCCTAGGGGACAGTAATGTAAATGGAGACATTAAGCAAAGGGAAAGCGTAGTAATTTCATAGCATTAGTATTACTGCACATTCTAGTTTTATAGTGTTATCCTGGTGTAGCGAATAACCAGCACACATGCATCTCCCAGAACAATCAGTGTGACAGTTTCACACATTTACAGCTGATGTTTTGATATTTTGAGTAATATGACTTTATGAGTCCTTTTCAGTAGCACAATTCACTCATTGTAGGATTTAGCATGGGCAAGCAGTTTTTCATTCGACCCGAGTAGGAAAGGCAGGTAAATTTCAGTTTTGTTACGGAAGCTAGATGCTACATTGAAACGTAGCGTGTCAAACTATAAGCTGCTCATAATTTTAAAGAAGTTAAACTACAACAAAGCTTTTGTTAACTAAACCGTAGTTTAGTATCCTAAAAATGTAGCTAACTAAAGAAAACATTAAACTTTTAAATATATATTTCAAGTCCCCTTGCAGTATCCCCTTTTAAAAAATTGCATCCGCTAAAACTCATCTTTAATAATCACAATGACATTTTTAAATGTTTTTCCAGTGAAAATAACTTCTTCATGACTTAAAATAGCTTGAATGTAACTACACCCTTGCTTCATTTAGATCAGCCTGGACTAGCTGATTCATTCAGTCATAATGCTACAGAATGGCAAGTGGATATATTGGTTTAATTAGCCATTTGTTTAAACCAGAAACTGATTCGAAAGAAGAGGAAAAGATTATATAAACAGCCCCAAATATACTGGGTGAGCAATAGCAATCACAAACATGTTTGTTGATCTCTTGATCATATCTTGACCAATCAGGGGTGTCTTATTCAGTCAGAATCCACTCACACTTAAAAAGCTTCTGTGCAAAGTTGCTTGCAAATCCTCTCATTAACAAAGCGTTAACATGATATGAGATTCACTGTGGCATAGACAGCTTCATTTATTATAATGGAACTTTGTGAGATCCCAAAATGAGATGAGAGACTGCTTTTTAGTGATTGTAAGGGAGTGCTTGCATGCTTTCAAGGCTATATATAATCCATTCAAAATTTGAATAAAAGTCAACACAACAGTAATTGATACAATTAGCCTTTGGCATGGCTATGTTATCAAACAGCTAATGATGTAAATGTAAGAATCAGCATCCCTAGAATTAATGATAGGAAGCACTTCAGGATTGGTGACAAGGGGGTGATGATATTGGTTACAAGTTTGTGATGTGGAAATTAGGGGAGGTTTCAAACTGTGTTTTTGAGATTTTGGTACACTGCAGTTCTAGGGAGAAAATACTCAGCAATTATTGTGTCTGATAAAATTGTGCATGGTTTGTGTTAAAACATATTAAAAACTATAGGGATGCACCAATACAAACATTTTAGCCGATAAGACAACTGATATTCTTTATATTTGAAAGCTGATAACTGATATATTGGCAGATAAATCTACATTTTGATATAATTTTGGAGAGTAAGTAAAAGTAAAGTGTACTTTTAGTAAGTAAAGCGAATTTACTGTGTAACTTTCAGTAATTATAGTTTAACTATAAAGTAAGTATACAGGGGTAACTATCAGGAAAATTAACAAATGATTTGTATTGTAACACCGTGTCCTAACTACAAGAAACACAAAAAGATTCCAGCAACAATCATCTTGTCTGTCCACACCAGACGCGATGCCACTGATGAGATGCGGCAAATCAATCAAAAAGTCAATCAGAACAGCATGTAGACGGGCTCTCGTGGCAAGTGAAGGCTATGGCACCAGATATTAATCTTTATAACACTTGCAAGGAAATGGATAAGTACATAATTTAATTCACAAATGCTACACCATATTTTTTTTAATTAAGGGGTAATTATCGTTTAGTTACATGGTCAGTGGTGCTCATTATTCCATGTAGTTACATTATTTAATTATAATAAAAAATACTTGCAGTATAAATTTGTTAATTTTCCTGATAGTTACCTCTTTATTTCCCAAATATTGTTCTCTTATACCTACATGTGTCCTTCTATAATTACTGAAAATCATGCAGATGCAGTAAATTCGCTTTACTTATGCAGTAACTACTTTCCAGGCTGTAATCTAAAGCGTTACAATCTTTTTAAAATTATTTTTGAAAACAATTATCCCAATCATTCTCATGAATTAGTTTCTTCAAATAGTTCCTGTACCAGAGAGAGGACCATTTAGAATTGATCTACTACTTGAACTTAACTAACTTAATGTTTTTGTTTTTTCTGTAGTAAGATTTAAGCTGTTATCCTATATGGAAATACCCATTGTTGTTTTTTTTATTACACAAAATATCATCCAATAGTTAAAATATAAATGTAAAACATATTGTCCCCTTAATAACTTCAATGAAGTTAGCTACTTTTTGTTACTAGCTTGTAGTTTAACTGACTTCTTTTTAAGAACATCTTTACTAAAGTTTAAATGTTTTACATTATGAGCTTGTTCCTTATCCAGCTATTTGGATGGGTTTCATTAAGTACCCACAAACATTCATAAATCATCATGCATAACATTCGTATCTGTTTATGCTCTCCCAGAAACTGTTTCATATCAGAAATTGCATGTAGCTCCCTAATTGCATCGCTGAAGGTCCATCTGCAAAGACTTGAAGCCCTGGCGCCACTGTTGGTTCTGTAACTCTTAAGCTAAAACTGCCTCCTTTCCTCCCCCACGATACCTCCAGAGACTTGGTGTGCCCACAAAGCCCATCTGCATGCGAAACCACAGGCCCGTGATCTTAGCACGAATACGTGGGGAAACAGGAGTCTATCCAATCCCTAAAGGCACAAGAGTGTCTTTTCTAGGATAAATACAGACGCTGCTAGGGGCTTTTAACATAGTGCGAGAGAGACGCTGGGAGGCTGATGGATCCAACCTGTGTTCTCAGAAAGCACACAGCCATTTTGCAGAGCTACTCAAGCTTCATTCGAGTGAATGCCATCCGGGAGACGTATTGTTCGCGGCCTCCGTCTGTCAGAACGCTCCGTGTTCGCCTTCTGCAGCTGGAGAGCATATTTCATACTTCTGAGTGCAAGAGGAGAAATGCAGGAGGGAGAGATGGGGAAAAATGCACACAAACAAAGAAGAAGAGGAATATACAACAAAATCCCCCCTTTGGACCGAAGGCCCATTCACTGCATATACAATATGACGGGTAGCTCTGAAAGTCTGCTTCTCTGTCTCACTAGGGCCCCTCAGGGGAGACTATCCCTCTCTTTTCTTCTTCTCTTCATCTCCTCCAGGCTTAGGACAGGCAGCGAGGAGAGGGGGAGAACGACAGGAGGCAATGGCTCGGAGAGCCTGAAGAAAGGAGAGGCCCACTGTAAACAGAATATGTAGATTCCTTTTAGGGCTGCTGAAAGCGTGAATTGCTCCAAAGGCATGCAGATAGCATGGGGTGTCTGAACTGCAGGTAAAAGGTTTGGACACGGTTGCTGCAGTAACGTGTTATGTAAGTTCACCGGGATGAACCTAAATGTACGTGAGACAAGGAGAGAAAATCCAAGTCTTGTGTTGGCAAAGTTTTCATAGTTCAGGAGAGTCAGGAGAAGGATAGTTTACCCAAAAATGATCATTCCGAAATATTGTTCCAAAGCCATATGACTTGTTTTCTTCAGTGGAACAGCATATTAAAGGGTGCTCTCTTGAACATGCGGTGAAAAAATGATGAAGAAAACATTTGACTCTTTGTATGGACAGATAAACACTGATCCATTCAAAACATCTTTTTTAGTGTTTCACAGAGGAAAGGAAGTCTTACGGGTTTGGAACAACATCGATTTTTAAAGTGAACTGTTACTTTAAGTAAAAGCCAAATGCAGTGATGTCTAAGATATGTGATTGAGATCTCAGAAACAAAAGTGATCTCATTTATGATTTTTCTGTCCTACGGGTATGTTGAGCAAGTGGACAAAAACTCTCCTGTTCATCTGGGGTGTAAGAACAGTCCCAGTCGAATATCCATGACACCTGATGTGATGCCCCAGAATCAGTCACGCTGTCAAAGACCATCTTCTCCAGAGGCGCTCTGCAGAAACCCGATATTTATCACGTTTATGGACTGAGGAAAGAAACTTTTCCTCCACACATCTTTACTGCTCTCCAGGCCCTACACCTGCCATCCACACATGCACACATTGCATAGTTCCTGCTACTTGTCAGCGGTGCAGAGAATCCCTTGAGATGAATTCATAGCTGTCTCGCATAATGTCATATACATGCGCACACACACAAGCTCTCGCACATGGCGTCTCTGGAAAGTGTTAAGCCCTGGTAGAATCCCATATGTTATAATGTTTGACTTTAGATTGTACTTTAACCATTACATCATATTTGAAATATGTGAGCCGAGACTTTACGTCTCTCCCCTTTCCACCTTCCTGCTCTCCTCATCTCCGTCATTTCTTCCCAGCACACCTGTGGGCACGTCTTCCCCTGGTAGCTGATGGGAGAAAGCATTTCCTTTCAGACTTTTTAAGGAGGCCTTTTCTCCTGTGTCATTGTGAAAGTGCTCTCCCCCAGAGACGCCGACAGGCAGGGGGTTTTGGGGCCAGATTTACACTGAAGCTATTGTATGTTTACCTATTAAGCTAGTTTATGGGGGGTATATTGTTCTCTCTGATGGATTCCAGAAATGGGCATCGCCAGGAAAAACAAGGCCAGACATAAAAACAGATTTATTAATGAGGACCATGCATATTTCCCCCCTTAAGGAAACAATTTTACATCCCAAGAAAACATTGTGCACCTTTCAAGGTAATTAATGCTGCCTTAACGGTTACAACAGACTGGATATACAATCCTGACTTGTTGAATTTTTTCGTTGTGGAAACCACCTGAAGCAGTTCTGGATATTTACAAGTCTTGTCATTGACACTGTGGAACATTAGAAACATTGTAATTGGAAAAGTGAATCATTGTATTGGAAATAAACATAGTCATCGCCACATGATCTTAATGTTGCTCTGAGATATTTTTTTCGCTTTCTGGCCTTAGTTTTGTTCATCCCTTGAGCTTATCTATTTTAAAATAGCACTTACTCATAGGGTAGTTGATCTGAGAGTGCTCATCCAATTCAATAAATATATCAAATGACATTAAAAAAAGTATTTATAACATTAAACTTTTTTAAAAGTTGTATAACTACTACATTTGTACATTTTCTAGGATCATGAGGGTGGTTGCCAGTGCTTTGCTATAGTTCCCATCAAGGCTGTGAATACTTTTTAAACTAAATTAATATAACTGTAAAAGTGTCATTTTTAACTAAGGAATAAGAAAAACTTAACGGCTTGGCAAAAGTAGTTTAAAAATAGTAGAATAGTTTTATAGACCTTATAGATAGAAGTAGAGATAGACAGACCTGCTCAAATTTATAGCATTTATGTTTATATATATATATATATATATATATATATATATATATATATATATATATATATATATATATATATATATATATAGATAGATAGACAGACAGACAGACAGACAGACAGACAGACAGACAGACAGACAGACAGACAGACAGACAGACAGATAGATAGATAGATAGATAGATAGATAGATAGATAGATAGATAGATAGATAGATAGATAGATAGATAGATAGATAGATAGATAGATAGATAGATAGATAGATAGATAGATAGATAGATAGATAGATAGATAGATAATGGTTGCTTATACACTGTAAAAACATTTTGTTGGTTTAACTTAAAAAAGTAAGTAACATGGTTGCCTGAAAATTTTGAGTTTATTGAAATTAAACATTTGAGTTGATACAATGAAGGAAATTGGTTTAATAAATAGAAACTCTAAATATTATTGTATCTGAACCAGATTTTTTTTAATAAATCATGAAAATAGGTAAATTTGGCATGTTTCACTCCGTCTTCTCAAATAAAACAAACAAAATTACCCAATATGCTTAAATTTTTCAATAATATTTAAATAAACGTTGTCGATTCTCAAAAATGTTCATTGTATTAACTGAATTTTTGAATTACAATGAAATTAAGGCAACCAGATAACTTATTTTTGAAATATTTTTTACAGTATATGCTCAAGTCACACGGTTAGTTGTCATTTGACTTGTGTCTTTCTTTTATTTCATGTTTTATGGTGAAACTCAACAGATGGAAATCATATATGACTCATCTCTCCGCATTCAAACTACACAATTTGACTTATCATTCATGTCAATAGGGCAGCATACTGTAAAAAGATAATACTCAAGTGCAAAAAGAGAACTGTGGACCACTTGTAAAAATGATATTGGATGCAATTCAAAAGCAGTAAAAGAATAGTCAGCATGTCAATTGCAATGGGTAAAAATAAATAAATACATAACAGCAAATATTCCTGTGGTCAAAGTCTACTTTGAAAGGTTCTTAGTAGAACTGCAATGTTATGACAAACGAGTCCTTTTCAAAACTGGCTCTCTAACCAGACACACCACTAAGCTGAATGCAATCAATAATGTTGTCTTATTATCTCAGCAGTTTCATACGTATAGATTAAGCTCTAGTGGGTTGCTTTCAGTAAATCATTACATAAATATGTTTAGCGATATTTGTTCCATATTGAGCTGCCTTCTGTTTATGGTCTACTTATAAATCATTAAGTACTTGAGTGCTTTCCGTAATCCATTACATTTCATATCGTCACTGACAATTAACGTAGCATGATCTCCGTTAGCTAATGCTCTTTTGGGTTGAATTCCCCAGTGTTGCAGCCGAAGAGCAGTGAATTCTGGGTAAATATTCCAGACTCAGACATATACAGGTGGGCATCCGCTGAAAGGCTATTGAGCAGGTTTGCGGGGCGGGTGTAGCGAGGTCGCAAAGCAACACTAATGAGGTATTTAAACTTCAGCTCTCCCACTGCGGCCAATCTTAATGAACACAGCCTCTAAAGTCCATAAATTTGAACCCTTCAAAAGAGCTACAGCACGTTTAGCTCAAACGTCAATCACCGTACACATTCTGTATGAAGTCATCGCAATTGTGTGAGCCTTTTCTCTCAATGACCCTTTTGTTTAGCAGAGAGGTTCCCTAAATTAATTGGATCAATGATTAAGAGGTAGGCCTTGCACTCCATTGAGCAGAGACAAAAGTGGCATGGAGACGCCTATGCAAGGATCAGTCACAATCTGACACTTGAATCAGGGAGACAAGAATAGGGGGCATGGACATAGCGGACTGTGTGCGGTCCGTATTGAGTCCTCCGCTCTGTCCGACACAAGTGTTGAGTGTAAGATTTACAGCTCTTAAAAACAATCTGATATTGATTTGTAAAAGTAACAGTATGTGAGGGCTTTTCACGCACAATGGACAGTTTCTCTTTTCAACCAGGAGAATTCATCAAGAACAGAACGGTGACTAAAGACTCGACCGTCATCCACTGTGCCTGTGTGTTGAAATAGTTCGGCTTCACTTCGTGAAAAGATTAATTTGAAGACACAAATATTTTATTGCATACTGTCTGACATTTTCTGTCAGTCTCTCTTTTCGCTTTCACCTGACATTCTACTTTGAATTCCAGTCATCCTTGTAACACGTCCTTTGCTAGTATTTCACACTGTGCTTGTCGATATCTTGAATTTGCTGAGTGATTCTTTAGGTCAACATATTACTTTCTGGGTTCTTTAAAGCAGAGGTTTGAAAGTGTTTTGATACCAAAGTACACTTAATATTAGGATGACCTTGTGAGGGAAATAGGCTTGGAAATAAATAACTGCATTTATAAAGACCCATTTATACTATCAGGGATGCAAACATCAGGGATGCTATTATTTATATTTTTATATACATTTTTATATACATATATATACAAATAATAGCATAACACTATAAAATAAAATATATACAGTGTCAAAAAAAATTATGTGGACCCCTTGCAGAATGTGAATAATTTTAAAGCTACACTGTGTAACTTTTTTAGTTGATTCTTAGCTAAAAAACACTTTTTTCAATGCCATTGAAAATACATACAGGTAGTGGTTCGAATGCCGGTCGCCATGTTGCCCCTCCATCTTGAAAGTACATTAGCCAAAAAGGGACATACCCGTATATTCAAGCTTCGCCTTTTGCGTTTTAACACTCGATGGCCGTGTGGAATGTGAAGAGGGGGATTGTCATGTTAATCTTGGACTAAATCGGCCACCGTAGGAGTTAAAATGAAATCAGAAGTGAGAGGAACAGAAACAAATATTTGCTGGATGGTCATTGCCTTTTCACCGCTAGATGGGGGAAATATCACACACCCTGCGTCCCAATTCGCATACTATCCATCCTAAATAGTATTCGAAAATAGAATTAGTATGTCCCAAATCGTAGTATGTTGAAAAGAGTATTCCAAAGATTCCCGGATGGTTTACTATTTCCGGTCCGAATTCACAGTATGGATCGATGGGCACTCTAACGGCTGATATTGCCCACAACCCATTGCGAGTTGGACGAGGATTCGATTAGAACTACAAACGCGGATAAAAAGCGTGATAAACTACAAACATGACGGATGTGCGAGTTCGACGGTTAAGTAGAGAAGTTTAGATAAAGGGTTTGAGTGACCAACTATCAATATTTAACCTGACAAAAATATATTTATTCAATGTTGTCCACATTATATTTCACATGCAGCAGCATTGTGAACTTTTGCAATGACACATTTGGCCATTAACTTTTAAATGCATCATTATATTTAAACTGCAAACACATGAGGAGAGTCTCTGCATTAAAGACACACACATGGCAGATCAACAAGCGGCTACATTTCTCTCCGATACGGCAGGAGATTAAACTGAATGTGGAGGATTTGAACTGTGACGAATCTGACGATGATTGACAGGGCAGATAAACGGTGACGGGATGCACGTAACTAAGCGACAGAGTCCGTTAAAAATGGCGAAGTAGTATGTCCCGAAGCTTGCATACTTTTCTCCTACACACTCAAAAGTATATACTTTTTCTTCACAAAAAGAGTACATACTTTTAGGACGTAGTATAAGTAGGCGAATTGGGACGCAGCAATAGTGTAAAAAAATGTGTAGCTTTAAAAAAAATAAGAGAGAACGTACAAAAATGCATTTTATTATTTAGTACTGTCCTGAATAATTTTGTATCAAATATGTTTACAGAGTAACGCCAAAACATAATTTTAAACACACTATAAAAATCACTATAAACATCATCTAATATGATAAACAGAGCTGTGTTATCTCATAATCATGACCAGAAAGTGGAAATGGCGCTGGCAACTGTCCCGTCATAATAAACGTCCCGTTGCTCGTGAGCCATGTGTTGCGCAATAATCAAAAGTGTTTTGATACCAAAGAACACTTAACATTATGATGACTGTGAGGGAAATAAGCGGCCTTGCTCAGCTCCTTCAACACTCGGTCCTACTCTGCTTCATACTACAGTAATGTTAATAACCGCATCCATGAACATGATTTCTGCCAAAGTCATATCCTGATTCTTTTCCACTGGCTGTGAAGTGAAGACCACATGTCACAAGATGCTGCGCTCTAACTTGCCTTTATCATGCTACGCTGCCCAAAGTTCTTCAGAAATATCCTCCCGATTTTTCAGTTAAAAATTCATCTTTTGCATATTTTAACTCTCTCCAGGAGTGGCTGTATGATTTTGAGATCCATCTTTTCACACTGAGGACAATCTAGGGACTCAAACACAGCTAATAAAAAAAGTTTCAAAGTTTCAAACATTCACTGATGCTCCAGAAGAAAACACAATGCATTACGAGCCAGTAAATCTCGGTGTTTATATATATTATAATTTTATTTATTTTTTCATATTTTTGTATTATAATAAGAATAAAATATATAATAACAAAATAATAACAAAATAAGAAATAACAAAATATTTGGGCATCCTGGTAAAAAGTTTGAAAGAGACTAAAGAACAACCATCAAAAAAACTAAACAGCCATTAATCATGAAATGACACATAATATTAAGAATCAAGGGTACATAAACTTTAATTTGGGGTCATTTTTTATAAATTCTTGTCTTGTGTACTATATGTAAACATATTTTATGTAAAATATCTTATTCAGGACAGTACTAAATAAAAAAATAACATGCATTTTGTACAGTCTCTCTTGTTAAAATTATTCAGATTCTGCAAGGGGTTCACATACTTTTTCTTGGCATTGTATGCAAATTAAAATTTTTGTAATTGTATGAAAATTGTTTTTATACATTGTAAGAACATTTTTTATTTAATTATTTATTTATATTATAAGTTTGAGGTCAGTAGGATTTTTTATTTTGAAATAAACTATTATTATATTTTTTATTCAACAACGGTTGATTATATTGTTCAAGTGTCGGTAAAGACATTTATAATGTCACAAAAGATATCCATTTCAAATAAACAATGTTCTTTCAAACGTTCTCATTAAATATTAAGCAGCACAGTTGTTTTCAACATTGATAAGAAATATTTCTTGAGCACCATAACAGCATATTAGAATGATTTAGAAAGGATCGCAATATTACAGTTTTTACTGTGTTTTTTATCAACTAAATGGATCCTTGGTGAGCATAAGCAAGTTGAAAATAAAACAAATACAATTATTAGAAAAAAGTAAGCATGAAGGTCCAAAGTTAAACATGCCCGCAGTGGTAAATAATACCAGTGTGCAATGTCCTGGAATGTATATGATACGTAGTTTCGCGCATGCATATGATGCGCTTTTTTGGTGTATTATACGCACGAAACCCCCACCCCCATCCTACCCAAGAGCGTGTCATATACACACCATATGCACACCATAACTATTGATACGCATTCTCATGTGATCATGTGATCATATATGAAAATGTACAAATGAGCTTGTATGAATTAGACAAAAAAAATTACAAAAATCTTCATTCCCAAACTTTATTTTGATGGTCCTGGTCCACTTTAAACATTCTACTACCTATGAATAACTTTACAACGACATATCAACTATCAGTCATTAAAGAGCATTAGTAGACTGTCTGCTTAATATCTCATTTATTTTGATGGTCCTGAACAGATATGACTATAAGTAACTTTGCATCTAAATGACAACTTGTTCTGCCAACACGAACCCTAACACCTAACCTAACAGTCTACTAATACTCTAATGAGTGCTAGTTAGTAGAATGTTTAAAGTGGACCATTGAAATAAAGTGTGTCTCCATTTTTCTCAGAACTTTCCTTGCAGCCACTAGATTGTAATCTCCCAGTCCATAGGCAGTTATGACAGCTTCCAGCACCAATTTCTCTTGCTCCCTCAAAACTGCACTACTCTACGCTAGACGCAGAATGATACAAGCACCGAAAAGTCTAGCGGATTAAATATCAACACACTTGTAATGTCTCAAGTTTGAGGCCTGCAACTAACTGTTGCATAAACGAGGATAACTTTACTTGGCTGAATACACTTGTTTAGCTGTTCTTGGTTAACACAATTCAAACCTGAGCTGGCAGCGCATGCTGAGTGAGTGTTGAAGGAAGATGTAGGAACACGTCGGTGCCTCTGTGTGCCCTAAGGCTGATAAGTCTCTCAGTGATTAATTTGCTCTCCTTTTCCCATGAGCACTCTTAATTATGCACTGCTTTTCCAGTCTGGATGACACGCACTCCACTAGCATCCTTTGATGTGAAACTCCAAAGTGTTTCATGACACAACCCTGCTATGGAGAATGACAGTTGAAGATAAATACAAAACAAGAAAAACATAAGCCAAAGCACTCAATACTGAAAGTAAAAAGAAAAAGCTGAAACCAATCATGTAAGACAGAAACCATAAACAATATTCAGAATAGAAAAAAAAAAAGTTAAAAGATTTTCCAATTTAGTATGGAATGCGATTAAAATATTTCAAGCCATAGTCCACATAGCTTAAAATATTGCATTTTATTTGATGAACTTCATGAGTTGAAGTACATATAAAAATGAACAAATATTATGTAATTACAAGCAGTTACTTAGGAATTTCATAAAACCATTATGAATCAGTCATGTTAGTGACCGAGGGATAGAGGCTGTCTGCCTGTATCTTGTAACAATATAACATATAATTTATATAATATGATTATGTAAAGGGACAAATGGGGAAAGATGATGAGCCTTCGGTAAACTTCGATTTTTCTACTTCCACTTGGACCCGTGTAAAAAAAAACAGCGGCTATGGTTAGATGCGAGCAAGTTATTTTTAGTCTCTGTGCTGACTCTAGTTTGCGCATTATTCAGGGTGCAGATAGGAGGAGATGATAATGGTGTCATTTGTGTCAGCGGCTTTATTAGGAGCTATAAAGGGCACACAGGGGCAGGGTGACTCGGTAGTGTGTTTATCAGAGAGGTGAGAGTAAAAGCGCAGCAAAATACATTTCCCCAGCTGCCATTTTCTTCACCTGGGCAAAGGACTGAATTGAGCTTGATTGCAGGTGGCTTATTAGCGGGGTAAGGGAGCATCAAACCGAAGCAAGGCACACACGGATGATGCAGAGAAAATGATCTATTACAGATGCAATCAAACTGCACAAAGTCGTTTTTCAAAAACGTATCATTAAACTGGTCCATTTATAGTGAAGATATAGATAAGCAATTTAGTTACCGATTCATGGATTAATTAGAAAATCAAATGTTTATCATCCTACCTTGGAAGTGAGTGCATGTTTGTGTTGTAATTAGAGTGATTATTGGTTTGAACTGCCTTCGTGTAATTGGTTTGACTGGTCTCTGTGGACCTGCGTGCAAACAAGGACAGAAAAAAGATAGAACAAGAAAGAGTGCAGGGATGTGTGCCCATGTGGCCTTCATCGTACAATAGACATAATTCATCATCAATGATAAAAGAAAGAGAAAGAGCAGAAAAGAAAAGAAAAGAGCAGAAAAGAAAAGAAAAGAAAGCACAAAAGGACAACAAGCAGGTATCATATGGGATCAGTTGTGTGCAGTTTCTATTTAAATTTGAATTAAATTAAAATGCATGTGATGCACTATGGAATTTTCTGATACATGTTTGTATTTGGAAGCCTTGTGGGGTTATAGCTCATTGAATATATTATATAATCAATCTTATAAAATAATGTTTATTTCTATAAAAAAAAGTTCAACATTAGGGGTGCAACGAATCACAAAATTCATGGTCCAGATCATATTACGTTACCTGATGAGGTAATTTTTTGGATCAGCTAAGAAAAATAGGGTTTTGGTGGGTGGGGGTTGAGACAAATACAACTTTTTTTATAAAGTAAAGCTGCAGTCCGTAACTTTTTTTGGTTAAAAACTATCCAAAATAAATTTTTGAGCAAGTAAATAACCAGCCAGTGTTCAAAACTATCTCCTTACCTTAGCCCGATTGACAATGGTAAGCTTGTAATAATGTGTTATCACTTGAGTGTTACTTGTAGTCCACGGGATATCCAAGCATGCCGCCATTCGTCTTTTTGTCATTACATCATGTCTGTATATATAAAGAAGGAGTCTGGCCAGTAGGCTATGTGAGGATGCTGCAGGCCAGGTAGCGGACCATTTACAGCCTCTCACAGCAAATGGTATTCTAGAAATCAATTAACGTTGTAATTAACAGATGGTTACCGAGTAGATCGTTCTCTGGGATGCGCACGTCGATAATATGCACGTCGATTCGTCAGACCCAAAACAAAGATGCCGGCGCCGGAGAGTAGTAGCAACCATAGATATACATAATAAAGTATATTATGTAATTAATATATAAGTATATCATTTATTATGTAAATCTATGGTAGCAACACGAGTGGCTCCTCAGACTTTTAGAAGTGCAAGGCTTGCGGGTTGGCGCGGTGGCGCTGACGAATCGGCGTGCATATTTTGCGTCTATGTATTTTTTGCCCCAGCCCTAGTTATAAGCTAATCTGTTTTTAGAGATAAAACTCTTTACATTCGATTTTCATGAAAATGCATCCCAGAGAATGAGCTACTCGGTAACCATCTGTTAATTACCCCTAGGGTCATTTTTCACCGGAGTTGTCCTTTAAGAAAGGAAGAAGTGTCGTGAAAAGATGAAAGTTCTATCTATCAACTAGCTCCGCTTCACCTTCTTCATTGCTGTGGTTGGTGGTAGCGCTATCCTATCGCGTGCAGAGGGAGTTTGAAAGACAACCGTTTATTCCACCCCTCGGATTTAGCCCTGTCTATGGTGAGTTTCCAGACCAAACATCTTAAATTGGGTCTGGCTTGTCAAAACTAGAGGCAAAACTTACAGACTGCAGCTTTAAAAAACACTTTAAACTTCTTCGATACCACAGCAAAAACGAATGAAGTTCAAATGTTATTGAAGACACATGAACAGTCAGTAATACAATATGAACAAAATACACAAATTACAAGCATAGACTACAAATAAAGTTACAAAAATAAAGTATGGTCTAATAGTAAGTAGTAGGTACATAGATTGAATAAATAAGTGTAAAGTAAAATAAAATAAAATGCTATGCCCACCCTCCCCCTCTCCTATTTATGAGAAGACCAGCATAACAAAACGATTATTCAGAGAATGATCTATTGCACCTTTAAATATAGATTAATCTTTGGTAAAGTGTTTATTTATTTATGATTAACATTAATGACAGACAGGAGCAGGTAGGCTGCTGTCACTTTAAAGGGTTAGTTCACACAAAAATGAAAATTCTGTCATGAATTATTCTGCCTGTCGTTCCAAACACGCAAGTCATTCGTTCACCTTTGGAACGCAAATTAAGATCTTTTTGATGAAAAGATTTGTGAGCTTTCCATCCCTCCATTGACAGTCTATGTAACTACCAAAATCTATTTACCACCTAATTTACAAAATATTAATCTCCAATGCGGTCTCCAAGTTCACAAGAGCACCAAGATACATGCGTAAATAATTACTTTTAGTAAGGCCACCATAGTGCATGGCTAAATAGTGCTGGATATAAACTGTAGATGCTCTCTCTCTCTCTCTCCCTCTCTCTCTCTCTCTCTCTCTCTCTCTCTCTCCCTCTCTCTCTCTCTCTCTCTCTCTCTCTCTCTCTCTCTCTCTCTCTCTCTCTCTCTCTCTCTCACTCTCTCTCTCTCTCTCTCTCTCTCTCTCTCTCACTCTCTCTCTCTCTCTCTCTCTCTCTCTCTCTCTCTCTCTCACATAGAAAGAGAAAGAGAGAGTATAGTCTTAGTAATAGTGCTATATCATAGTAACTATATCATTCTTATGTCTCGAAAACTATGAACTATTTTCGGCATGTATTAACTAAAGTACAGACACCTCTGAATACTCTGAATGGCTTTTATTACTCACAAGGACAGTGGCAGTAATGAAATTTGCTTTTGTGTTCAGAAAGAGAGAAAAGTCTTATTTTTTCCCACCATACAGCAGATATTTTATACCCGTTGACAATGATTATATGCTAAAAAAATATTCTGTGTGCGTTTTGTAAGGAAAGAAGGAACAATCTGAGAAAGAGCTCAGAGATTTGAGATCTCACTCATGACAATGAAAAACCAAACTTTGGGAACTAAAGACCGTTTGGAGTTTGAGCACAGCAGTTGAGAAAGAGCTAAGGGCCCAGTGGTCACCTTCATAATTCATATCTCATTTAAAAGCTATACATCAGCAAATAAAAATAAATGCTTGCTCTTTGGATTCGACCATATTTTGCTCTGGATCAATCCCTGCTTAAGAACCATGGTAAAAATCATACCAGAGGCTGAATTTGAGAAGTTTAGCTGTGCGAAAGGCTGACAGTAATAAGTCCACTGGTATGGAAGAAATCTGCTCAATTGTGCATAACGTGTCAGAGGTTTCAGTAAAATGTACTGGGAGTGTTGGAAGAACGGTTTATGAATGTTTTTAATACACCATCAATAAATTTTAAAATTACAATTGAAACTACTTGTATTTCTGAATGTTCAACATATACATACGGTTTTTGTTAACCCAGCCACAATAAAAACAATGCAAACTGCTTTTGAAATCTTAATTAACTATAGCAATGTGTAACACTGTAATTTAAGCACTAAATCCACTACACATTTTACTGCCAAAACAAACCTTTCTTCATAGATAGATGGATAGATGGATAGATGGATAGATGGATAGATAGATAGATAGATAGATAGATAGATAGATAGATAGATAGATAGATAGATAGATAGATAGATAGATAGATAGATAGATAGATAGATAGATAGATAGATAGATAGATAGATAGATAGATAGATAGATAGTCGCAGAGTTCTGAGGGCAATGACTGCGACCATCTGGCAGTCCTATTTTATCAACCTGTAAATGAAACATTTTACAAGCTTTAAATTTATGTTATGCTGATGCACGTCACACCTCATTTACAACAAGGGCATTTCAGCGATGAATCAACCCTGAGCGTTGGCTGCAGTACTCCAGCCAACACCCGGTAAGGAACAAGCACAGGCAGGTCAGTGTGATGGGCTCACTGTGTCTCAAATGGCAAGCAGAAAAAAACATGGCCCATTAATTTTCATTTTACATATCAGCTTTACTGGAACTGCTTTTGTCCTTAGCGATAAAAAAGACTTGATGTCAAAGTTATGGCTTCTGTGTGGTCTCACTTTATCAAACAATTTTTTTTTCACTTTCTGTCTCCCTCTCTCTCCCTACAGATTAAATGCCATTAACACACAGCCAATTATGGATGGAAAGTTGTGAACTAGACTTCACACACAGACCAGTATCTGCCTCAACCTGCCCGCCCATCACCACCAGTTTATCTGAGCTCCACGCAAGGGCATTCTAAGACACTTAAAAACATCAACCTCTTTCCATTCTCTCAAAAATACTCAGAAGTAATTATCTTGACAATGTAAAGCCACATATTTTAAGTTAAGTACAAAAAAATCATACAAGACAGCAATGCACATCTTTTCTCTATCAAAACCAACCAAGGTTTTCACAAAAAGATGTTTACAGAATCATAGGAGTTTTTTTATTTTTTATTCAGTTTCAAATGTAGGGTTCGAGGTTGACTGCAGGTGAGTATCGGGGGAAAGGAAAGGTGAAGGAGAAGGAGAAGATGAGAGTAAGAGCTCTACAGATGAAACAGTGTGACCTTGATGTTCTTGGAGGGGATCCGGTCCACACCCACCTCATAAATTCAAGGCCTGGGCCTCCAGATAGTTTTGATGATCAATAAAACATAATTGAATTTCGTCATAGATTTTACTAAATGTGTTATAAAACCCAATGGAAACAGTAAATTCCTGGTTTAAATGCCAGTCAATGACACCTATACTAAATAAATCTTCCAAAGTAGCTAAAAATTCTCACTCTTGATATTTTTGATTATTAAAAGTAGCTGATCCTGGATATTGATTTTCCTTCAAGACACTTAAAGGCGCTACAATCAATTTCACACAAAATGCTATACTACCGCTAAAACGGATGATCTGAGAAATCACACAAAGTCTCATGTGACAGCCCTATAAACCGCAAAAAAACAGTCTTAGCCAATCAGAGAACTAGCCAATCATTTTGTGCGTTAGGGATTGCTGACATGTATCTGATGCTAGCAACGCCAAGGTCATTGGTTTGACTCCCTGGAAATGCTTTAATTGATCAAATATACCGGTATGCTCATCTTGAATGCACTTTGGATAAAAGCATCTGTCAAATGTGTCAATTACAACTAGGGTTGACACATTTCCAAGTGTCCCAATCACCCTGAAATAACCATACATGACTGAAATTAAGCAATTCTTAATTGCAATTACTTCCATCTATCATTTTCTTTTCTTTTTTAAAACATTATTTATATCACACATATAATATATATATATATATGTGTGTGTGTGTGTGTGTGTGTGTGTGTGTGTGTGTGTGTGTGTGTGTGTGTGTGTGTGTGTGTGTGTGTGTGTGTGTGTGTGTGTGTGTGTGTGTGTGTGTATAAAATAAAAATAAAAACACACACACACACACACACACACACACACACACACACACACACACAGGTCCTTCTCAAAAAAAATTGCATATTGTGATAAATTTCATTATTTTTCATTATGTAATGATAAAAATTAAACTTTCATATATTTTAGATTAATTACACACCAACTGAAATATTTCAGGTCTTTTATTGTTTTAATACTGATGATTTTGGCATACAGCTCATGAAAACCCAAAAACATCTAAAAAAATTGCATATTTCATCCGACCAATAAAATAAAAGTGTTTTTAATACAAAAAAAGTCATCCTTCAAATAATTATGTTCAGTTATGCACTCAATACTTGGTCGGGAATCCTTTTGCAGAAATGACTGCTTCAATGCGGTGTGGCATGAAGGCGATCAGCCTGTGGCACTGCTGAGGTGTTATGGAGGCCCAGGATGCTTCGATAGCGGCCTTAAGCTCATCCAGAGTGTTGGGTCTTGCGTCTCTCAACTTCCTCTTCACAATATCCCACAGATTCTCTATGGGGTTCAGGTCAGGAGAGTTGGCAGGCCAATTGAGCACAGTAATACCATGGTCAGTAAACCATTTACCAGTGGGTTTGGCACTGTGAGCAGGTGCCAGGTCGTGCTGAAAAACTAAATCATCTCCATAAAGCTTTTCAACAGATGGAAGCATGAAGTGCTCCAAAATCTCCTGATAGCTAGCTGCATTGACCCTGCCCTTGATTAAACACAGTGGACCAACACCAGCAGCTGACATGGCACCCCAGACCATCACTGACTGTGGGTACTTGACACTGGACTTCAGGCATTTTGCCATTTCCTTCTCCCCAGTCTTCCTCCAGACTCTGGCACCTTGATTTCCGAATGACATGCAAAATTTGCTTTCATCCGAAAAAAGTACTTTGGACCACTGAACAGCAGTCCAGTGCTGTTTCTCTGTAGCCCAAAGTGGCTTGACCTGGGGAATGCGGCACCTGTAGCCCATTTCCTGCACACGCCTGTGCACGGTGGCTCTGGATGTTTCTACTCCAGACTCAGTCCACTGTTTCCGCAGGTCCCCCAAGGTCTGGAATCGGTCCTTCTCCAAAATCTTCCTCAGGGTCCGGTCACCTCTTCTCGTTGTGCAGCGTATTTTGCCACACTTTTTCCTTCCCACAGACTTCCCACTGAGGTGCCTTGATACAGCACTCTGGGAACAGCCTATTCGTTCAGAAATTTCTTTCTGTGTCTTACCCTCTCGCTTGAGGGTGTCAGTTATGGCCTTCTGGACAGGGTCGGGTCGGCAGTCTTACCCATGATTGCGGTTTTGAGTAATGAACCAGGCTGGGAGTTTTTAAAAGCCTCAGGAATCTTTTGCAGGTGTTTAGAGTTAATTAGTTGATTCAGATGATTAGGTTAATAGCTCGTTTAGAGAACCTTTTCATGATATGCACATTTTTTGAGACAGGAATTTTGGGTTTTCATGAACTGTATGTCAAAATCATTAGTATTAAAACAATAAAAGACCTGAAATATTTCAGTTGGTGTTCAATGAATCTAAAATATATGAAAGTTTATATATGAAAGTCTATATATATATATAGATAGACAGACAGACAGACAGACAGACAGACAGACAGACAGACAGACAGACAGACAGACAGACAGACAGACAGACAGACAGACAGACAGACAGACAGACAGACAGATAGATAGATAGATAGATAGATAGATAGATAGATAGATAGATAGATAGATAGATAGATAGATAGATAGATAGATAGATAGATAGATAGATAGATAGATAGATAGATAGATAGATAGATAGATAGATAGATAGAAGTTTAATCAAAAGCATGCGTGTTGCCAAGATTACACACCTGGCCCAAAGTTAACTTCCGGTCTGTGTTTGTTTATCGGTCTGGCTTGTGGATAGTATGGCGGCGCACTAGTCAGTAGAAATCCATTTGACGTACTATTCTTGGATAACATTATATGAACATTAAAAAGCAAGCAGAGATCATTTGACACCAGCGCAAAAACAGTGCGTGTGACGGACCAAAAAGCCTTGAATTGTTCATAAATATCCAATCTGACTGCATACGAGAGCAGCATCTAATGTACTTTAGACTGTATGTCTAATGTGATTTACTTGTTATTAGAAATAATCTACTGTAGAGGTAACTTATTCTGGCTTTGTTTACAAATTGCATTAACATGTGATCTCAGTGATCCGATCGATCGGCTCATCAGTCGATCACAGCGCGTTTACATTGGTCCATATCAAGTGGTTACCAACTGGATAACTGATCGGATTTATGTTAAACGCAAAATATTAAATTAGGTATGTCGTAGGCCTTTATCACGGAGTGTTAAACAATTTGAGCAAATTGGGGTTTTTCATTTTTGATAACAATTCCAGTCTCGAGTGAGAACTCTGACGCACGCGTGATCTCTCGTTGTTTACTTGTCACATCGCACATGTTTTGGTTGGGAATGTTGGGAAACGTAGTTTGCGCACCGGAGAGAGAGAGAGAGTTGTTCCTCCTGTATAGTCATGCATTTTCTATCTTGAAAATACCAGATAAAAATGCTTCACAGTTCATTCCAGCCCACAAAAGAATGTCAAATTAAATTTTACTACATGAATACTAAAAATCACACTTCACAGAACTCTCCTATTCATAAAGCTTGTCTGAGTTACTTAGAATAACCAAGGTGGGCAGAGCTTAGATAAAGGTCAATTAACTCTGTTGTAAAAAAAATAATAATTGTCAGTTGCTTTTCTCTTCACTACAATCTGCTGATCCCACATATTAGGCCTCAATGTTTTTTATTAGAACGGTGCTTTGTTTAAAAACTACAACCTCCCTCCCCAGACAGCCAGAAAGAGATAAAGCAGTTCTGGAAATCACATCTGACAGAGTTTGCTGACGGAACAAAGCAATCAGAGACAGTAACGACGTCTGCGTGTGGCGGCATGCTTTGTTTTTGCTTGCATGCTTGAGCGTGGGTTGAGTCGAGCCCTAATGAAGCACCCCTGTGGGACAGACATCCTTCAGAAATGGCAGCTGTCTGCGTGTCATTAAAAAAAAGTCAGTGGAGGCAAGAGGAAATTAGCCTGAGGTCAACATTCTCCCCACGCACATACACACGTACACACACACACACAGACTCACAGACAAATGACGCGCAGTGATGGAGAGTTAACGAGGCGGCTTAGAATGAGTTTGACCTTCAGTCTTTGAACCTCCGGAGAAAAACTCTTGATACGAGGCTTAGCAACCAAACACCTCTGCTTGACGAACGCCTGCTTTTGAACTCCACAGCGGCCCAGACAGCACTAGTAGTAGAGTCACCTTGGAGTGATGCTTCTGTAGTCTAAAGGGTTCAACTGGAATAATTTTACATATGTTGTACCTTGCATATACGGCCGGAAAACACATTTTAAAAAGTAGCAGACAAATTCAACTTGAAATGTTACTTTTCTATTTAATTGTAATAAATACTGTAGTTGTTAGTTATGATACATAATGTATTAACTAATGTTACCCAGGAAGTTTGGGCAGAACATATAAAATGGATTTTATAACTAATTGGTATTAGTTAAAATGACAGCTATGCAGTAGGATTTGCTATACTTTAGGGGGAGGGACATTCTCAGATATGCACATGTTTGGACAAAAATCTGTCATGCAGGATGAGTCATTAATATTTCTAGTCCATTTTCCTGGTATGGAACAAATTTACATTTGAAATGCATATACTACGGTTCAAACATGTGGGAAACAAAAAAATTAATATTACCATACTTTAATTTTATTTTATTATTTATAATGTTACAAAAGATTTCTTATGTTCTTTTGCATAATCTAGTCATCAAAGAATTCTGAAAAAGAATCATGCTTTTCACAACAAACTTATTTAAAAATAAGCAGCACAACTGTTTTTAACATTGATAATAGGAAATGTTTCCTGAGCACCATATCAGCATATTACAATTATTACAGAAAAACCATGTGACGGAAGACTGGAGTAATATATATACTGGCTACAGGAATATATATAAAAAATGTATTCAATTTTAAAGGGGTACTTCAGCGTTGGGAAGATGAATCTGTATTAAATTGGGTCATCAATGTAGTAGAAATGTGAAATTATTTTTGAATTTGGTGCCTTCTAGACTGAGAAAAGACAGAAAATGTATTTTTGTCTCATGGGGATGAAAAACTACAATTCCCAGAATGCTTTGCGACCCTGTGAGGCCATTCCCAAAGCCACCTACTGGATTACTGTGACTGAGTTGGAGAAGACACTACAATTAAAAATTGAACGTGTCTGTTCAATATAATGAGTGAGTCACCGCGCGAGTATCACAGCACTGAGCACTAACTGCAGGAGTCAGATAAATGAGCTCATGATAAGAACTGAGGTAATGGGACTACACTCGCGGCATACATTCACAACGCGAGTTCAGTCTGGCACGTTTTAGTTCATGCCTTTGCAAGCTTAACTTTCATAGAAATTAATTTGAGAAGTTAAAAGACTTACATTGCTCACCATAGCTCCGTTTAAATGAGTGCCTGTAGCTGTGAGCTGAGCTCTGAGTTTAATCTCCCATCCCCCCATGCACGGGTTCAAAACATGCGGAAATGGCTCCCTCTGCTGGCTGTAGTCTTTAGCCTTTGGCCAAACATTCCTCCTATGATGCAAATATCATCAATTTGCGTCATAGGAGGAATTTTTCCAGAAATAAAATGCATAATAAAATCTTGTCTCAGGGGGATATGAGAAGGGAAAGCACAATCATTTGATTATACTCCAGGGTTTCTACTGATACAAAGCCATATGCTAATCGCTGAAGTAACCCTTTAAATTATATTAAAATGCAGTGAGCATAAGAGACTTCTCTTTCTAAACTTTTGAACAATAATGTACATCTGCTAAACGTTAATTTAGTTACATTTTAGTAATGTGCTAGCAGTAAATGGTTTCAATGCTAATATTGAAGAAGGCTAATCTGTGCAATTTACCTGAAACTGGCCTGCTTACAATTTGTGGGATGCGGAACATGTCCGACTACAGTAGGCACACACGCAGCTAGCAGCTTGACAGTCAATTAAATGAGTGAGATTCTCTTCCACTTGCTCTCCTGGAGACATTATTGGTAACTAACAGCCAAGGCCTTGGCACTCAGCTCTCCCGGAGTGGATTTAATGGTGTTATTCAAGAAGAGAGCTGACATTCCTTCACACCCGGATTTTAAATGATCAGGAAGATATGCCCCTCCTCACAGACAAGGATAAAAGACTGCATTTGTGTTTGATCAAGTACACTTATCTCAAGAGCGAAGATTAATATCATAATAGGATACGTAGCATGAATCATTTACAAATAAACTACTGAGAGCGCTTTATATGTAGAGAATGTATAAATGAAAAGGTAGAGAATGTTATCTAATATATTTATTTTCTTATTTCTTTTATATTATCTATATTTATTATCTTATTTCTGGTTATGGGATTTTTTGTTATTTTACTTATCTTATTTCTATATGTGTACATATGTTTTTTTTTCTGCATATGTCCCGATCAAGCATAACATTAATGTTCCTTATGCTGTATATCCTAATATTGTGTTGTACCAACTTTTACTGCCAAAACAGCCCTGACCTCATAGACACCACTAGACCCAAGAAGGTGTACTGTGGTATCTGGCACCAAGATGTTAGCAGCAGATCCTTTAAGTCCTGTAAATTGCGAGGTGGGGCCTCCATGGATCAGACTTGTTTGTTCAGTACATCCCACAGATGCTCGATTGGATTGAGATCTGGAGAATTTGGAGGCCAAGTCAACAACTCAAACACGTTGTGTTCCTCAAACCAATTTTTGCTTTTTGGCAGGGCGTATTATCCTGCTGAAAGAGCACCTCAAAAAAATGATATGTTGGATTTACTTTTTATGTCAACATACCTGGGATATGCTATTACGTAAGGCCTTATTACGTAAGGTTATTCAATGCCTTTTAGTTGAATCAGGTTAACATTCTTAATTTTGTCCAAAACTATTAAGTTAAATTATTCTACAATGAATATCAAACAAAAACCATAACAAGTAATCGAGTATAATAACATATTTACAAATGTCATTTAACAAGAAAACCTTTTACAAAATCATAATGGCTAGCCAGAATATGGTTTTATGACATCCATAGCATGCCCCAAATAGTTGTTTTTTTATTATTAAAACAACTTTAATTGTTATTAGCAGGTCCTCACCCTGAGCACATGCACTACACTTTACCATAGTGGTATCCTCCAAAAACACTAACATAACAAACTTTTAAATACCAACATTAAACATTAATAATTATGTTTTTAAAAATTATGTTTTTTCTCTCCAAATTCAGCCCCTTTGCAAAGCATGATGGGAAGCGAATGTCCAGTTTGTTCAAGTTACTTAATTGAATCATATTATTTGAAAATAAAAACATAAATTTATGTCAAAGAGTAAGTTTTGTGTCAATATAACATGAAGCAGTTACATTTGAACCAGAAACCTAATATAATGTGTTAAATCAAGAAGAGTTACTTAAATAAATTGAACAGCAACATGCAATCATTTTTTTGAGTGAGACCACAGCCACCAGGGAATACCACTTCCATGAAAGGGCGCAGATGGTCTGCAACAATGCAGGTAAGTGGTACATGCCAAAGTAACATCCACATGGATGGCAGGACCCAAGGTTTCCCAGCAGAACCTTGCCCATAGCATCAAACTGCCTCTGCTGGCTTGCTTTGTTCCTATAATGCATCCTGGTGCCATGTGTTCCCATCAGACCAGGTCACCTTCTTCCATTGCTCAGTGGTCCAGTTCTGATGCTCACATGCCCACTTTTGGTAGTGGACAGGGGTCAGCATGAACACCATGAATGGTCTGCAGCTATGCAGACCCATATGAAAAAATCTGAAAATGCACTGTGCATTCTGACACCTTTCTATCTAAACCAGCATTAAGTTCTTGAGCAATGTGAGTTACAGCTTGTCTGCCTGATTGGATAGCCTTCGCTCCCCACATGTTCACCCATGTTCCTTCCTTAGACCACTTCTGATAGATACTGACCACAGTTTTTGCGATCCTTTGACCCAGTAATCTAGATATCACAATTTGGTGATATATATTACTAATATATATATATTAGTGTGTCAGCGTTAACAAATGCAATTAATTTAACGTCCTTAACATGCATTTTAACACAATTAACGCAAATTAATTACAGTGAAATTAATAGAGTACACAAAGCCAAAAAAATCATTAAAGTCATTTTTGTCATGCAGTTAGATGATCTTAGAAGTCGGGAGTTTATCACAGTCACACTGAGCAACCCAATTGTATGTGTGTGCTTCTTGTTAAAACTACCACTACGGTCAAAGTGAAGATTCACAGTGAAAGACCATTTGAATACTAGTCTTTTCTTGACAAAAAGCTATAGTATCAAACATTATGTGACCACCAAGATATATACAAGATATCTCAATAGCCCCTGGTCACCATTCACTTTGATTGCAAGGAAAAGAGCAGCATGAACACACTGCATAACAGATCATGGAGGAAAAAAGTCATTCAACAACATGAGAGTGAGTAAATAACGACAATTTTCATCTTCTCATTATTCCTACAGCAAAATCTTCATTCCAGATCTCTCAAAACCCAACTGTAAAGAATGTGCCCCAGTTTTGGCCGAGCTGGGCACATGATTTAAAAAAATGTTTTATATGAATATAAAATCATTTCGTCTTTGTCACAGGGGAGAGTTTATTCCCCTTTGTCAGGCATGAAATGCATCGAATTGTCAAAGCAAATTCATGCCCTGTGGCATTCTGCAGCATTCTAGAACATTCTAGACGACAGACAGAGTTCTAGAACTTGTATCCGGCGAGTGGGGTTGTTCCGGCTGGCAGAGCACGGGCTGCTCACCCGCTCCCTAGACGCCTGTCCCATCCCCTCCGGAGGTTCAGAGGCAGCCTGCACTGCACCAAGAATTAACCACAGCCGGGGGCAGCTGGGCGTCTAGAGGACAAGCTTTCAAAGCTTCTCGCCATCAAAGAGGGAGCTAATTCATGTAGAACCACAGTGTGTGAGTGTGTGTGTGTGTGGGGTGGGGGGTGGGGGGCAATTTTATTGCCATTTTTAAAAGCTGAATGAATCCGGATAGAATGGAAGTAGAAATTGTGTTAGTACAATTAATACATAGTGAAAGGAAAAAAGTGCTATGTTGAAGAAAAGTTGTTAGCTGCTCCACTGAAATGTTTTAAAAATAATGTAAGCATACAACTACACAAGCAAACAAAATTGATGAAGCGATTGCAGTTGAAATGACTTCTGACACTGGAAAAGTGAAGTCAAGTTCAGCACTGTTATAAATGACACATTGCAAATGCATCTGGGTATTCGAAGAATGGGAAATATTTTCACACATGTATACAATGTACATCCTATGCACTGCATAAGTAGCAAGAGAAGCATGACATGCTATTCCAAACAAAGCCTGAGTTCCTTCTTGTGCCCAAAGGGCACTTATGTTTAAATTATGAAAATGAAAGTTGCAGAATGAGAACGAAAACACTCTTTTCATGGAGTGTGTGCGCTACTGAGCTTCACAGTCTCATAAAATCCATGCCTGTTATAGTCAGTGAGGCGAGCGCAGGAAATACGGCTCTCCATTCAATCTGTCTCTCTCTCTCTCTCTCTCTCTCTCTCTCTCTCTCTCTCTCTCTCTCTCTCTCTCTCTCTCTCTCTCTCTCTCTCTCTCTCTCTCTCTCTCTCTCTCTCTCCCCTCTGAGAGACCGCCATGCCACAGCCTCGTGACATCCCTCAAACCTGCTTGAAAGGGGCTGCCCTGACAGGTTGCTGTGGAGAGGCCTGTCACAGCAAGGCTGGCTCTCAAAAACTCCAGATCATCGTCTCCCATGGGGAAAATCTTTCTCTCTCACACACACACACACACCTGTCAGGATCTCTTAACTGGTGTCTGGCTAACCTTGGGCAGCTGAAAAGGCTGAACAGCATTTTCTCTCTCTCTCTCTCTCTCTCTTTCTCTAGTAAGCCCTCTCTCATCCCTCCCCGCGGACCATCAATAATGCAGCATGAATCCCTCCCTTATATGATTTATCAGGAGCAGGAGGGGATGAGGCTGCCCTTTCTGTACGTGAACATCTGCAGACATCAATATCCGACGGGGGGCCCAGGTCAGCCCCCAGCCGCGCTCCTGTGCCACGACCCACTGAGCACGCAGGGAATACCTTAACGTACAGCCACGACGTACATGAGTTAGTCTGAGAGAGCGGGAGAGGAAATATACGAAGAGAAGACAGACAGTTGCAGGCTTAATCATCAGTGTGAAAGCTCTTAAGAAAGGAACTTGTCACAGGGGTATCATTAATTCAAAGGTCTAGTGAGGGATCACATTAAATTAACAAGGGAGTAATGTCAACAGCATTTAATATTAAAAAAAGTTAAATATTTAGAAAGAGTAGAAATTCTCACAGTAGTTCAATACGCTGCAAAAAAGACTTATTGATGAGTTTTTAATTAGTCTTGTGTGACTTGAGTAAAAAAAATCCTTAAAATAAAGTACATTTACGTAAGAAGATGAGCTGCATAAGATACTGCAACTTGTTCTAATAGAGTATCTTTATTATTGGTGTATTTTTGTCTAAATGCAGTGGCAGACAGTTTCACTTTAACTAGATTACACTTAAAACAAGTGAAAGACCTGTATTAAGACAACATTTAATCATATTAAAGATATACTATATGAAAAAGATGTAACTGAAAAAATGGACAAAAACTTAAGAAAAGCACAATGATTTTGTTATGCACTAGAAAAAAATAGGCCTGGTTTTTCTTAATGAGTATTTTTTTAGGTTTTCCAGTAAAAAATACTTAATCTTTCTTAAAAATAAATAAATGTACTTTTATATTAAAGATATTAAAGAATCTCTGTGGTGAAAATCAGGTTTTTAAAGGTATAACCCTATAAACTTAGCCTGGATGCCAGCCGAACTCAGCCCCGCCCACAACATTTTTAGGTTGGGCGGTTCGGTCTGGACTCGATCCATAGAGGAGTAATTATCCCCGAACAGAAACTGTTCGGACCAATGAAATCATCAGGGCGGGCTTTAGACGATGATGGACAGATGATCAACATTAACGTAATCATCCACGTCATCAAATGGGCTTGGATTATATTTGTTTGAATCCTAAACTGAGAGCTTGTTTGTATATGCATTCACCTTCACAATTTCTCTCAGAAATGATGATCATGTTGGGTAAGTACTCTGTGTATCATTAAATTATTTTATTTTTTTACAACACCGGCTAAGATCGTTTATTCCAATGTGCGTGCAGACAGGGTTGCCAAGTTTTTACAACAAAAACCACCAACTACTAGCCCTAAACAATAGCTTCTCGGGGGGTTCTCCAAAAAAAAAAAAAAAAAGTGTTTGGGGGGTAAAACGTGTATTATTTTGGCAAGGTTGCCTGCTGAAGTTCACACTCATGTGTCTATATATCACAGTCGCTTCAACAAGCGGACATGGAAAACCTGCGGAAAAACGCGGACTTGGCAACACAGTGCAGGTGAGTTCTGTTGACATTTGACAACTAACGTAATATGTCGCTTCGTTGCTCTGATTGGTTGTAGGTTTATCCAATTGAGGTCTTTCCTGGTTCGGTTGAAACACCCCATAATCACAGCCCAATGGAGCAGTTTCAGACTCGTATTCTGACTAGAATTGAGTATGACCATGTCAGGCTAATATAATACTATAAACTATGCAACCTTTTTTGTTTAAAATGTTCTAGTTAGCCTAGAAATCTAGACATACCCTTGTGGCAGCAAATCTAATCTGCCATGAGTGTCGTCTAGCAACTCTCAATACACTTCTGAGCTGTAAAAACCAAACTCTGGTCAGGCCAATCACAACGTGTATAGAGTCAGTGGAAGGGGGTTAACATAATGACGGCAGAGTTGCCTGCTACTTGAAAATAAAGAAGCTGGCGAACTGCGCATCGAATCTTTAAGCATCGAAAATACATTTCCAAAATAGCAAAATCTACGACTTTATTCAGTATTGTCTACTCTTCCGCGTTTGTTTTCAAACCTTAAATAAAGATTCAAATGGTTATGAATCAGCGTATTGATTCATGATTCAGATCGGCAGTGTCACATGATTTCAGCAGTTTGGCAGTTTGGCACGTGATCCAAATCATGAATCAATATGCTGATTCATAACCGTTTGAATCTTTATTTGAGGTTTGAAAACAAACGTGGAAGAGAAGACAATGCTAAATAAAGTTATAGTTTTTGTTATTTTTGGACCAAAATGTATTTTTGATGCTTTAAGAGATTCTAATTAACTAACTGATGTCGCATATGGACTACTTTGATGCTGTTTTTATTCCCTTTCTGGACATGGACAGTATAGTTTGCATACACTTAGATATGCTGTCGGACTCACATTAGTGTGAGTCATTAATGACAAATTTCATTTTTGGGTGAACTAACCCTTTAAAAAGGGAAGATGTGTTCTGAGTTTTGCCGACCGTATACAGTGAAAATTATATCTATCAACTAGCGCCGCTTCAGCTTCGTTGCTCTGGTTGGTTGTAGTGCTATCCAATTGTGCGCAGAAGGAGTTTGAAAGACAACCGTTTATCCCGCTCCTCGGATTGAGCCCTGTCAATGGTGAGTTCCGAGACCCAACATCTTGATGTGGGTCTGGTTTGTCAGGCTAATATATAATTTGAATGTGTGTAATATGAATGTAATCTGGACATACATTTGCCATACTGTCATTATCATTGCATCACTTTACTGCTATTCACAAATTTTCACCTGTGGCCTCATGGGATAGTAAAGTGTCTATCATGCACAGAATGCAGAATCTCAATCTCACTCTTTTATGAGTGCCATGAACTCCAATTTCAAACATATTTTAAACAGTTTTTGCTTACTATAGAGTAGGGAATATATACGATTTCAGATGCAGCCCGTCTCAAAAAATGCAGTTTGAAACCGCCCTAATTTCCTACCGCCACAAACAAGTAACCATTCCTATTAATGTGAGGGGCAGAGCTTGTCCACAGTGAGTACAAGAACACCTTGAAGAAGGGACGTTCAAAGTTGTTCAAAGCGTTTCTAAGCACACTGACTTTTAGAAGGCATCTATCAGACTCTGAGATGGCGAACAGAAACAAGGTTTGTGTAACATTAGCAACAAATTGTTAGACAAACCTGAATAATTTGCTCAAACAAACATATATGGCTGAATTAAACCGATATTTCCACTTGCCACTGTAGCCTTTACTACAGTTGACCGAGTGCATGAAGAAGTCCAGGCTGTGCGAGGGAGTGAAGGCGAGGACTAATTTACAGTCCCTGACAAAAGTCTTGTCGCTTGTGTACAAATTGACCCAAAGTGCCGCTGAAATATATTTCTAATCAAGATTTTTTTTTTACAAGAAATGGCTCATTTTAATCCCACCAGCTTTTGTGATAATGTTTCAGTGAAAAACTAAACTTTCAAAAAGTATTCTAATATTCACAGCTTGGTAAAGCCCATTGAGTCAATTTTTTGCAAAGACATAAGTGTTGTCACCTTGTCATATGAGCTTCACCTGTGACTAATAATGGATCAATTAGGTCTCAAGTGTGTATAAAAAGAACCCCAGTACACTAGACCTTCACATCAACTGCAACTAGACCTCTGCAAACATGCCTAAGATTCACCCTGAGACTAAAGTTTTGATTATCAAGAGGCTGAAGACCAGATCCACTGCTGATGTGGCAGACACCTTCAATGTGTCTCAGCGTCAAGTACAGAGGATAAAAAAAAGATTTGAAGAGACTGGAGACGTTTTTGACAAGCCCAGGTCAGGCAGACCCCGCAAGACAACTGCTCGAGAGGACCGTTTGTTGGCTCGAAAATCCAAGGCCATCCCATTTTCCACTGCAGCAGAGCTCCACGAGACCTGGTCACCTGAAGTCCCTGTGTCAACCAGAACAGTTTGTCGGATTCTGTTGATCCAACAGAATGGATCCGAGATTCACCCAGAAAACAGTGAAGTTTGGTGGCGCCGTGGCGGAAAAATCATGGTCTGGGGTTACATCCATTATGGGGGTGTGCGAGAGATCTGCAGGGTGGAAGGCAACATCAATAGTCTAAAATACCAAGAAATCTTAGCACCTCTTATATTCCCAACCATAAAAGAGGCCAAATTCTGCAGCAGGACGGTGCTCCATCGTATACTTCCATCTCCACATCAAAGTTCCTCAAGGCGAAGAAGATCAAGATGCTCCAGGATTGGCCAGCCCAGTCACCAGACATGAACATCATTGAGCATATGTGGGGTAGGATGAAAGAGGACGCATGGAAGACGAAACCAAAGAATATTGATGAACTCTGGGAGGCATGCAAGACTGCTTTCTTAGCTATTCCTGATGACTTCATCAATAAATTGTATGAATCCTTGCCAAACCGCATGGATGCAGTCCTTCAAGCTCATGGAAGTCATACAAGATATTAAATTTGGATCTCACAGCACCACAACTTAATTTGCTGACATATTTTTGTATTTGCAGTAAATTTGTTCAATTTCTGAATAGGCGACAAAACTTTTGTCTTGCCAAAATTTGAACTTTCTGTCTTGATTAAATGATAAATATTTTTTCTGTGAAAATTATTTATTTCAGTGCATTAAACATAATTTGGGAGGGTTTTAGCTTTTCATATGAGCTATTTCTAACACCAATTAATTAATTAAAAGTCAGGTTAATATCAGGTATTTCTAGAAAATAGGTAAGCGACAAGACTTTTGTCAGGGACTGTATATTATATATATATATATATATATATATATATATATATATATATATATATATATATATATATATATATATATATATATATATATATATATGTATATTATATATATGTATATTATATATATAATATTTATGCTTAAAACAAGAAAATAATCTGTAAATTTACCAACTTAAAGTCTGAAGGAAGTAGATTACCCATTTATTTTTAATTCATTTTGTTCGAACCTGAATGATTTTCTCCTGTGGGACACCAAAGAAAATATTTTGGAAAATGTCAGAGGTTTTTTTTTTTTTTTTTTGGTCCATAGAATGAAAGTCAATCAGCTCCAAATATGTTTTTTGGAACTCCAATATTCTTCAAAATATCTCAAAAAGAGAAAGCAGAGAAAAGAAAAGTCATACAGGTTTGGAATGACATGAAGGTGAGCAAAGAAAAAAAGAAAAACGTGTGTTAGGAAAAATATTTTAAGAAAATTGCACCCATTTCAATGTGAGCAACACGAGTGCATGTTCTCATCATTCTATGCTCTTCTTCACGTAATTTCCACTTCTCTATACCCTCCTAAAAATAATTTAAAAGCTACGAAAAAGAGAAATTTCACTCTCAAGCAGTACTTAAAGTATGCCTACTTGAAATGCTTGCCTTGCTAAATGAGCTTTACAGATTTTAATAGTGGCAGAAATAAAAAAAAGAACATTTTGGCACATCTATAGGCCAGTTCGCACTGCATAGACAAACACCAACAAACAAGTTGGCTGTTAGATTTAGAATTTTATGAAAATAATGTTCACATTCCCCCAACAGACACCAACAAACGCTGACTGAACATGTTTAGTCAGGTGAAAACAACCCCAACCAACGGCAACAAATGCTGAAAGGGGTAACACACTGATCCGACAAAACCCAACAAACGTGTTTGTTGGCGTTTGTCTGTGCCCTGTGAAACGGCCTTAAAGGGTTAGTTCACCCAAAAATGAAAATTAGATGTTTATCTGCTTACCCCCAGTGCATCCAACATGTAGATGTGTCGGTTTCTTCAGTAGAACACAAATGAAGATTTTTAACTCCAACCTTTGGTGTGCGCCAGTCATATAATGGGGTGAAAAGGTAACAAGTCTACGAGAGCAAAACATACAAACAAAAATACATGCTTAGACAGCGTGCACAAAAACCTTGCTGCTCCTGACGACACATTGATTTGTTAAAACACGTTATTTTATATTATTTTTGTACCTCATATCCCGACGAGTCTCATCAAGTTTTCCCATCGGCAGTAACTTCCGTCTAGTGAGGTCAAGCTGGTGCGATCATAGATATAGAATCCTCAGTTGTGCCTGCACAGATTGATCGAATGAGGAATCTACATGGTATATATCTATGATCGCACCAGCTTGACCTCACTAGACAGATGTTCAGAAGACAGAAGAGTAGGGGTGTAACCCCGGCATCCTGGCCAAATTTGCCCATTGGCCCCTGTCCATCATGGCCTCCTAATAATCCCCCTCTCCTGATTGGCTTCATCACTCGGTCTCCTCTCCACCAATCAGCTGGTGTGTGGTGAGCGTTCTGGCGCAATATGGCTGCCGTCGCATCATCCAGGTGGATGCTGCACATTGGTGGTGGTTGAGGAGATTCCCCCCTTCAATGTCAAGCGCTTTGAGTGCCTTGAAAAGTGCTATATAAATCGAACAAATTATTATTATTATTATTATTAAGTTACTGCCGATGGGAAAACTTGATGAAACCTGTCAGGATATGAGGTAAAAAAAAAAAAATACTGTTTGGTTTCTCACAGAAACCAATCGGTTCATGTCTTAACAAATCAATGTGTCATCAGGAGCAGCAGTGTTTTTGTGCACGTTATAAGCAATTTTTTTTTTTTTTTTTTTGCTTTTATAGACTTGTTACCTATTCACCTTAATTTGTGTTCTACTGAAGAAAAAGACACACCTACATGTTGGATACATTGCGGGTAAGCAGATAAACATCTCATTTTCATTTTTGGGTGAACTATCCCTTTAAGATGCAAGATCCATGATGGATCCCAATATGATAGAATGAAATCATCACTGCCAGCCAGGAAATTCTATATTATCATGGACCTATCTTAGTGAAAGACCCTGTGAATAACGGACCCCTGTATGACAACCTTATCATGGCATCAATGTATGGGGGTTGTAAAGACCAGCACCGCACCATTGACCCTGACATGCGCCAAATGCTACATTGAGTATTTATGAGACACCTCCACCACGGTCCACTGCAACCAGCGAAAAAGAAATAGACACTACTTTCATCTGGGCAGCAAAACATGAAGATCAGCGAAAGCAAGAAAAACATCTACAACTACAATAGAAAAAGCAATAGTGAAGTTGAGTCGTCAAATGAAACCTTTCAACGACTGATGCTTGACCCGCTGGTCAGATATTTCCCATGGCCTCCAGTCGCTCAGAGCTCGGCTTTATTCTCTTTTACAGAGACAATGATCAAGAGAATCTAAGCGTCTGCCTCGAGTGAACAATTTAACAGGATAAAAGAGACAGATACAGTAGATAGATAGATAAATAAATAAATAAATCTCAAAGTCAAACACGTTTCGAAGGATCAATGTGTAGATACGACTGGCGTGTCCTCCGGGTGCCAGACTCAAAAGCTCTCTCGCTTTACTTCAAAGAAGGAAGACATTTGAATTTCTAATCTCGATCCTATCAGCAGGCCCAAGGCTCAGAGACTGGCAAGAACCTGCGTTTACAGGAAAACTAGGACAGTATCTGGGCAGCTTGAGAGGGATTCACACCTAAAACCCAATTAATTATTTTCATCAGGACTTCAGGAGACGAGCAGAAAATGGAGAGCCTGCGCTAGGATAATGGAGCATTTTGACTCAGCCGGGAAGTTTGGAACACTGTTAAAAGCATTTTGCTGTAAGGCCACATATATTTCTCAGACAATTCAGACACACCTGCAGACAAGATAAAGCGATACGCTGTGAAACAGTTAGACAGGAATCTGTACAAATGAGCAGGTGTGACGTAAAAAAAAAAAAAGTTGCACAGCAGGACACCCTGGAATAGGAGATACACCTGCTCAGGTGACATTTAGCTCTGGAAATGTCAAACATGACTGTTTGTGCTTCATAATTTCATGTTTTATGCATCACTTTAAAATGTGTGCTTTGGGAAAAAATGTGAGACAGTCAATGTGGGAAGTTTCCACACACACAAAAAAACCCGGAATATTCATCTGCATCATTGTCCGTTGATGTAAAAATTAAAAAGAGATTAAATGATCAGGGTACTTTTAGACATTCATTAGGCTATGTTACAACAAATTTCTAATACAAATAAATGCTGTTCTTTTGAACTTTCTGTTAATCAAATAATCTTGACAGAAAAGCATCACAGTTCCACAAAAATATTAAAGGGTAGTTCACCCAGAAATAAAAATTCTGCAAATTCCTCACCCTCGTGTCGTTCGACGCCCGTAAGACCTCAGTTCGTCTTCAAAACACAAATGAAGATATTTTTGTTGAAATCTGATGGCTCAGAAAGGCCTCCATTGACACCAATGTAATTTCCGCTCTCAAGACCCACAAAAGGCACTAAAGACATCGTTAAAAGTCAGCGTATCGTTCATGATTCCGATCACGTGACTTTGGCGATTCGAATCATGAATCGATAAGCTGATTCATAACAGTTCTAAGCTTTTTTTTTTTTAAATCAGCCCATCACTATATAGGTCGTTATTTATTTTGCGCACAAAAACTATTCTCGTCGCTTCATAAAATTATTATAGAATCACTGTAGTGAGATGGGCTTTCTAATGACGTCTTTAGTGCCTTTTATGTGTCTTGAGAGAGAGTAAATGACAGTGTCAATGGAGGCTTCTGACAGAATTTTCATTTTTGGGTGAACCAACCCTTTACGCAGCACAACAGTTAACATTGATAAGTGTTTCTTGAGCATCAAATCAGCAAAGTAGAATGATTTCTGAAGAATCATGTGACTGGTGTAATGGCTGCTGAAAATTCAGCTCTGTCATCAATAAGTTCATTAATAAATTAATTCTAAAATACATTTAAATGGTTTCATAAACTTTTTTTTCAATCCTACCAAAACATTTTGATTTTATTTTATGGTATTTCAGAAAAAGTACAATTCTATCGGTCTTCTCGCTCTATACTCTTGACTGTGCATGAACAAACCCTTGCATTGATTGACAGTAGAGGCCATTGTCACTCATGTGAGGCTGTACACAATGTGGCGCTCCAAGTCTTAAATCAATTTCTTCCTTTTCCCCATAGAGCAAGATACTTCACCCCATAATATACGAGTCACTGCCAGCTATCAATCAATAGAGCTAGATCTGTCAATACTAGGCTACTATGGTGAGAAACTTCAGCCCAGACATGCAGTGACATTTTGGTGTTGGGAGGAGTGTTGGTAGATGCTTTTGTGGGGGGGTACGTTCAGTATGTTCAAGAACAGTCAGTGCCCTCTAATTATACTGTGTGAAAGAAAGGCTATTAGCTTTCATGTACGTTATACAATAAATAAAATATCTGCAACGGTACTCGGGAGCCACCCAGTGGTCAAATAATGTATTGACAACAAACCAACTGGAAAGTCTAAAACAGCCACTGGAATAATCCACTCATTTAATCCAACACACACACACACACGCACACACACGCACGCACGCACACACACACACACGTCATGTGAATTACCACCATTAGTTAGCTTTTTCATTAAAGCCTTAAGCTTGTGCTTGGCTGAAAGAAGAAAAGTCAGATCAGCTAAAATGTGCCCAAAATCCTTTCAAACCTGTCCATAAGACCAGCTTAGACTTGGGCACAGTTGCATAAACACAGCCACTATGTTAAGACTGTGTTGTGTAAAATGATGTCATTAATTACTAACCTTCATGTCGTTCGACACATGTAAGACCTCCGTTCATCTTCGGAACACAAATTAGGATAATTTTGTTGAAATCCGATGGCTCAGAAAGGCCTCCATTGACACTAATGTCATTTCCTCTCTCAAGACCCATAAAAGGCACTAAAGACGTTGTTTAAAGTCCATCTCACTACAGTGGCTCTACAATCATTTTATGAAGCGGCGAGAATAGTTTTTGTGTGAAAAAAAAAACAAACAAAAAAAACTAAATAACGACTTGTATAGTGATGGGCTGATTTCAAGTCAAAGCTTCGACCAGTTATGAGTCAGTGTATTGATTCATGATTCGGATCGTGGGTCTTGAGAGCGGAAATGACATTGGTGCCAATGAAGGCCTGTCTGAGCCATCGGATTTCAACAAAAAAAAATTTTCATTTGTGTTTCGAAGATGAACGGAGGTATTACAGGTGTCGAACGACATTAGGGTGAGTAATTAATGTCAGAATTTCCATTTTTGGGTGAACTAACCCTTTAAACCTTAATCGGTCTCTGGGGTAAATATGACCCCAATCAACTTTTTCTTAGTAAAAAATTCCCTTCATCTCAGTGGAATAAGATTTTTTTTATCGTTTCACACACACACACAACTGGGCTTGATTCAGTTGTTTTAAAGGTATGTAAAAGAAAAATCCAGTATGACCCCACATTGAAAATGAATGGGAAATGAAAATTATTTGGAATATTATATGTGTGTGTGTGTGTGTGTAATTATTTATTTGTCAAAAACAATCAATAAATCCAACATAAATATGAAAATATCCACAAATGCAATGTCCTGATCACACATTCTTGCTTGCGCGCACACACGCGCGCACACACACTAAAATGTGACTAAAATAGAGCATTTTGATAGAAATTGACACAAAATAATTCCAACATAAATCTGAAGTGTCACACAAAAATGAAGGCCTGTCACTAGATCAACCAATGCAATGTGGAATGAAAATGATCACACACACATATGCGTTCACTCTTCACTTCTGTTCATATCTGCTTATTGTTTTGGTTGTATTGGTTGGTTGGTTTTATTTACTTTTTAAAAATATTTTTAATCCATTTGGATTATTGAAATATCTTATTAAAATCAAGTCTTTTTTTTTATTCACAAAATATTCATAACAAAAGCTGTTATGAGCAGTTGGCCACATCCCAAAAATGAATGGACCTCTATGGAGTCTCTGCTGAAACTATATGGTAACTACACTTTCTTTCTAAAACTATAATTTGTATAATTACAATTTTTATTTTTGTACACAATCAATCTATAAATGTAGTGATTACTTTTGGGATTCAAATTAGATCAATCCACCTTTTATGGTTTAAGCTGGGGGGATTTTTCAGCAGGTTATGCTCCGTATCAGAGGGATGGTCCACAGAAGTATGATGCACAAAGGGGCTTTGTTAAAGTCATTTATTTTTATTCATGTTCAACATAATGAGGAGTATGTTTCTCATTTAAAAGTATTGGCCAGCCTGACATAATCAAAAGCTTTGAAAAAAAATTCTGTGAGAACAAATCATAGCAGTAGTGAATTTAAGATTTTACTGTCAACTCGAGTGTTGCTTATACAGCAGCAAAGCAAAAACAACCACACATAATTGTGGCATCAAAGCAATTTTCCCAAGTTCAGATTTTCATCTTTAGCTTTCATCACACACCAAAACAAGAGGATCTGAAACTCTGCTTGACAGAACAATTAAAAAGCAGCTGAGAGCATCTTTGAACAGTTCAAAGTGATTCCGATGAACATACACTACTTAAAAGTCTCACATACGGTGAGCAAAACAAGTTTCTTTTAGATTTGTATGTAGATTTAACACAAAACATGATTTTCCATTGGTTTTATTGAATTTATACAGCTAAACCTTCCGAAGAAACATGCTTTAAATTAATCTGAGAATAGGTCAATAGGTTACATTTACACATTAAAGTTTACATAGTACAGTTGCATTAACTGTAGATAGAATGCTAATAAAGATTGATCAGTATCACTTCGTTAACCATTTAGCTAACATGAACTAACAATGAATAATACTCTTACAGCATTTATTAAATGAAGCGGATGTTCATTGTTATACAAGTTAATGTATTATAAAATAAACATGATAATTATAAATTAAGATTAACCTAAATAAAAATGCTGTAAAAATGCTGCTCATTGTTAGTTGATAACAATTAGTTCATGAAACTAATCTTAACCAAATGGACTTTATTTTGAAGTCTTAGCAATTGTACTGAGCAAGTGTTTTGTGTGTATACTTTTGAGATTGAAAGGGATGAAGACTAATATTCTCTATAACATCAGTTATATGAAAAGTAAACTGGTGTACTCACAACTGCAGAGTACATATAGATGAAAGTGTAAGAAGCCATTAGATATGTCCTCTTCAAAGCCTCTTACCAGTCACCATGCACACAACTAAAGTTTTACCTCAGAAAGAAGTCCGTTAATATTTCACCATTTAGCAAAGGCACATAAGATTCCCAGTCTGAGAGATTAAGTGTCCCACTCCACATCCATTGAAAATAAATGCCATTCATTTCTTCATAAGGATGAAAGCATTAACCAGAATACAGAGAAGACTGTGACATCACTTCCTGTCAACCTAGTAGCAGTTCCCTGTTCCTTAAGTCTTAGGAGAAGTGTATCCCGGCAGAGTTGAAGGCATGAAGAAGCCTACCATAAAATATGGATGCAGAAAAGATGCTTAATGAAACGCCCTTCCAAAAAACACAAATATATAAAAACATTCTTATGAAGTTAAGCATGTCATACTTACACCATGAAATCATCTATATCCATGGAACGTGCCCTCTTTTCATTAAACTTCGACTCTTGAAGGATGCTATCAATTTTCTGAGCAATGCTGAAATCCTGTTGTACTTCCTGCAGTACAATTTGAAAATATATTTTAATATAATTGTGTATCAGGTCAAGTATAATTAAATTGTCTAAAGCCTTGTTCAGGCTGTCAGTCCAAATCTGAGTTTTGTGCATATCCACTGGAATCGAATAATATTTATCAAGTTGAACAGCAAAAGAATAAAAGAAAAAGAAAAAAAATCCCATTTCTGGGAATTAGTTTCATTCAATCGCTCTGGATTTTGCACATGTTTTGATTATGTCACTTCCTTACTCCATGTAAAACATATTAAACGAATCAGACTTGCTGTTGCTGTTGTCGTATATTGTAAGACAACATTGCAAATCCCTCCGTGTTATTTCTGCCATATGCCTACTAACACTACATCTTGATCTTTGTCTTCGAAACCAACTACAATATTCCAGAAAATTAAACAATGCCACAGGATATACCAATTGGATCTGACCGGTTGCGATACACAACGTGTCCTTTAGATCAGATTCCAATCGGATACACAAATATTTGGACGCAGTCAAAAGTCCCATTTCCACTGCAGGAACTTTTTCCCAGGAACTATGGACATTGGGGTTGTACTCAATGCGTTTCAACCATAGACTGTATAAAAATATGGACGTAGTGTCCGTGACGTCACCCATAGGTTTCCTATAAGCTGTCCTGAAGCTTAAAGTAGGGGCGAGCTGGGCATTGCCATCTTGCGAGCGAGTCATCGCGTGTCACTCCCGGATAACAGAAAATGGGCAAGGGGCTTAGGTGACGCAATGACTATAGACAACGGATAAATGGCTATCCACCTGTCACTCAAAGTAACTATGCCCTTAATTATGCAGAACTTTAAGGCTTTATAAAACGTAAACAAATGAGTTATAAAAAAATTCCCCCCCCTCACAGTTGTCATGAAGGTCAAAATTAGCCGTATAGGCCAAAACCACAATTTGTACCAGGCTGTAAACATGTTTTTTTCTGCTGTAAAGTCGGGAATTTTAACATGGGGCTCAATCAGATTTTGCTTCCTTCCGGAGCCTGTCCCTAGTGGCCAGTCGAAAGAATTGCAGTTTACATTACTTCCGAATTGGCTTCAAGAGAGATCGCGAGAGGTTGCCACTTGGTTTCAACCACAGGAACTGGGGTTCCTATATGAAGTTCCGGGTAAAAATTCCCCCCTCAAAACAGCTCTGCTCACGAGGTAGTACTTTTTCAAAGTTCAGGAACTTTCGGGGGTGGGACCTGTGCACTGAACATGCTGATAGGTTGAGCTTGCGTTACATTGTATTTTAAACCTATAAGTCTTTTCTGTGCGTGCAGTAAGAGTTGTTTGCTATTCAAATCAACAATGTAGTTTAAAGAATATGACCAATGGACCGAAGACGAGGTTCCGGCTTATTTGCAGACGAAATCCATTGGGCTCTGGATAGTAGCGTGCGGTCCTACATCCCCATACTAATCTTTGCTGTACTTTATATCATGATTGTTGTGGAAAAAGGGCTAAAATAAAGCAGACTCACTATGTTGTGCACAGAACAGTGGATTCTGTAGTTCTTCTCCAATAATTGCTCGACCGCAGCAGACCTGCGTTGAAAAAAAAAAAATTTCAATCCCAGGCCAGATTGTTGAATTTATTTCTACTTTACTGATCACTCAACAAAAACACCAAGACGTCTTACTTGAAAGCAGCACTGAGCGTTTTGTTCTTTCTGACAAATGCAATTCTGACAAGACCATCCCATTCCTTTAAATGAGGGGGGAAAAAAATTGTTATATTATTTCCAATAACTGCACAGAGTGTACACTTTAATTAAGGACACTTACCTGAAAGTTGACAGGCGGCGGAGGATTTTTGGGCTCTATCCTCACCACGCTGGACTCTACTTTTGGAGGTGGTCTGAAATTGTTCTTTCCCACCTTCATAAAAATAACATTTCGGTATCTGTGTCAAACTATGCATTCCACACAAACTTGAGGATTTATCCATTCCTATGCCACAGTCATTACTTTTTTCCCCACATTATTTTGGTATGATTAAGAACAGTAAATAAATCAATACAGACACCAATAGCAATCAATTAATAGACTTTCCAAACCTTCATGAGATGGTCCACGCGGGCTAGGAGCTGTGTGTTGATGGAAAGCCTGCAGTATAGCTTGTCTCCTGGTTTAGCCACCAACCGCATGGCAAATTCCCTTTGAAACATCAGCACGGCACACCTACAAATAAACAGTATCAAACCATGACGGTTTGCGTCATAAACATACTGATTAACTCATCTGCCTCTAATAATGTTTTCACTATTTATGTTCCATTATAGAGCAGTGGGTTTTACTGGTTAAGGTAAAGTCATAGAGTACAAGGGGGAGAAGACAAGCCACTCGCACAAATATATAAATGCTCTGATAGCATTAGCAATTCAAGTTCCATCGTTTGTTTACTCTGTACTGCACTCACATCACATTTAATGAATCGGCCTAAAAAATAGATATTTTTTAACTTACCTAAAAAATGGCCTGTGGAGTAACAGCTTGAACACGAAAGGCGATGATATCTAAAGGGGAAGGGGTAAAATCTCAGTGTGAATACCTGTGATTTAGTAACAGTTTACAGTAAGGTTCAATTTGGTAACATTAGTTAAAGATACACTATGCAACTTCTTTGTTCAAAATTTAAATAACGAGTCTAGACGCACCCTAGCGGCAGCAAATCTAATCTCGGCTAGCAACTCTCAATACCCTTCTGAGCTGTAAACACCAAACTCTGGGCGGGCCAATCACATCGTGTCTAGAGTCGGTGGGCGGGGCTTAACATAACGACGGCCGAGTTGCGTTTGCGTGCTTCTAGTAAACACAGAAACTGGCGAACGGCGGTCTTTCGAATCAGCTTTGACCGTGACTCCGGAAGACTTGGAGTTAAGCTTTTCTCTGAGAAAAGAAAGGCAATGAAGTCATTCTTAAGAAGGGAAGATGTGTTCTGAGTTTTGCCGACCGGATACGGTGAAAGTTTAAACTAGCTCTGGTCGGTTGTAGCGCTATCCAATTGCGTGCACGACATGCAGAAGGAGTTTGAAAGACAACCGTTTATCCCGCCCCTCGGAGTGAGCCCTGTCAATGGTGAGTTTCCAGACCAAACATCTTGATGTGGGTCTGGCTTGTCAGGCTAGTAGTTCTATACCAAAATGTATTTTCGATGCTTCAAAAGATTCAAATTACCCAACTGATGACACATATGGACTACTTTTAAAAAAAAAAGTGTTGCTCATTGTTTATTAATGCCAGTCCATGCATAAACTAAAGTTAACTAATGGGATCTTCATGTAAAGTGTTCCCAGTGACTCAAGAGAGAGCTAAAGCAACCAAAAAATAAATCTCTGAATTAATACCTGATAAGGCAAGTTAGCCACACACACATCAAAAAAGGGGAGCTCCGTCTTTAGGACATCTCCTATGAGGATCTGAAGCTTGTTCTGCATTGGACTGTTCAAGAAAACAGATTGTTCAATCAAAGAGATGCTGACGTTGTTGCTGGGTTTTTAACAATAGTAGCAATGAATGCGTATGAAAAACATTTACGTGCACTGGACTCTTTTCTGAAGTTCAGCAACAAGCCTGGTGTCCAACTCACATGCAACCACCTTTGAATTACAGTAAATTGATTAAGTTTTGCTTGGGGGAACAAAATATATATTAAAATTTAACTAGCAATAAACAATCAGTGTAGCTTATTTACTTTCTTGCCTTTCTCCAGGAGTTTGACAGTCATGTTACCAGTTCCAGGACCAACTTCCAAAATCACATCTGTTGGCCGTAGTGCTGCCTGAAAAGATAGTAGTGTATTTTACAAATATGCTGATTATTGTGGTAACACATTCAGAAAAGGAAAATGACATTTACAAGAAAAAGTCACAATCCACATTACTGACCTTTTCTATGATGGCGTTGACAACCAAAGGGTTTTTTAAAATATGCTGACCAATACCAGTATTGAACATAATTCCTGAAACACATCGAGACATGGATTTTTAAATGTATTTATGGGAGGACTGTCAAAAAAGAAGAAGAAATTGTTTGTTTTGTTTAATGTTTGAAATTGTTACTGTTCATATATTATATATATATATATATATAAACACTGGTGGGTTTCATATCAAATGTAAAAGGTATATATTACGTGTTACAGTGATGAGACTGGATGAAAATCCGTTTAACAAAAACAATGTCACAATGTTCCGTGTTCAAAAAAATAGGCTTCGTTTCTAGTATGTGAGTTGGACGTGCTGTTGACAGGTTTCTAAAGGTTCTCCCTTAATCCAAATTAAATTCATAGCAGGTTTAACTTTCACAACATATCTATAAGTACAGGCTTTATTAAATCGTCTAACAACAAGCAGTGCAAAACATCACAACGAACCCTACCTTGACTCTTCACCTCCTGGTGTTTTCGAGTTTTTTTCTCGGCTTTAACCTTGGGCATTTTGATAAGTAACGGCTGAGATTCCAAAGAATGAAATTGACTGTACAAATTTTAGTTTAGATTTACGGTATCATAAACACGTGTAGCACCAACAGGCTTTGCTTTCTCTCAGCAGCTGATCTGCTAGAATTCAGTTGTACAGCCTCAAGCTCCCCCTGGCGTCCTGGAGGGCGCGGGGAGAAACCGGAAGTGACCTTTCAGTTCTGTTTTGCTGGTACTTTTTCGCGGCAATCCGAACGTGAGGCAAAAGCTGATGAGGAATATGACAGCTGATTTTTGACGATAATATAGAAGGTAACCTTTCATATTATTGTATTGTCTGTGTTAACGATTTTTTTCTAATTTCGAGCTCTATCTTGAACTGAATAAAAGGGTATTTAGAAAGAAAAATAGTTTACGTTGTTATGTTCAGCGTCAGTTCAGTGTTTTATTAGTGAGGTTTTTTTTCACTGTTAAAATTAAAGTTATGCTTGATGATGGAATGTGTGAATCGGAACGTCTACCTCTTCTTGAGTGCGTTTCTATTTACAGATTTTTATATTTGAACATCAGTGAACACATCGACAATGGCATCAGTCAGTGCAGAGGACATCAAATCTGACCTGGACACTTTCAACATAGCCTTCAACAATGACACTGTGGACAAAAGTAAACATCAATTTTCCTATTTATAGGTTTTATATATAGAAAGTAAAACATTGCTTGCCTTACTGTGAAAATATAAATTGTGTGTGTGTGTATATATATATATATATATATATATATATATATATATATATATATATATATATACCGGTATATATATATATATATATATATATATATATATATATATATATATATATATATATATATATATATATATATATATATATACATACATACATATACACACACACACACACACACACACCTTACAATGGTCATATGCTGTAATAATTGTCTCTTGTAGTGTTGGAGCAGTGTTTGTGTCACAGGCTGAAGGGTGATGAGATTGTATTCGAGTGGGTTGCTTTCAGCACCTCTAAAGACCAGCTGCCACTCACTCTTGAAAATCTGGATCAGTTTGAACATGAGGTTTGTACAAGGCTATTATAAACACATACTACTGGATGTCAACTGCAGCACAGATATTCTGTAATATTCAGATATCAATAAATAAGATAGGCTACTATGTTTTCCCTGCTTGATTTACATAATGCTGATGTATCCTTACAGATACTCAACAAGAAGAAAAAGTCAAAAGGCTCATCAAAGGGAAACCAGTTTAACAAGACTAGAGACATAAACTCTATCCAGGAACTGTATCCTTTTCACTCAAATCATCACTAGGTTTAATTTGACATAATTTACTTTTGGCCCTAAATGTTCAGAGTGGTCTTCTTAATAGTCTCACAGAATCCGAGCAGAAGAGGAAGAGGAGAACATGTTGGATTCCTATTCAACACCTGCCAAGGTGAGAAAAATAGGAAACGGATTAATGGGGGAGATGTACTGGTCAATTTATTTCTGTGATGCAAAGCTGAATTTTAATCAGCAATTACTCCAGTCTGCACTATCACATGATCCCTCTGAAATCATTCTAATATGTTGATTTGATACTTGGTTATTATCAATGTTAGCGCATTTTTAGGGTTAAAAAAAAGCAGCATTGTTCAATCACTGTAGAAGTGTTTTCTGAAAATATAAATCTTTATTTTCGCTTTTTATCAATTTAACACATCCTTGCTGGATACAGGTATTAATTTATTTTAAAAAGTAAGAAAAAAAAGCGCTATCCAATTGTGGGTGATGTGGGTCTGGCTTGTCAGACTATATTGTTACATAAGATTTCTATTTTAAATAAATGCTGTTGTTCTTTTTTTATTTTTACTTTAAATTCATCAATGAAATCTGAAAAAAGTCACAGGTTAAAAACACAAGTGTTTAGCAGCACAACCATTTCTAACATTGAGGATAAATCAGCATATTAGAATGATTTCTGATTGATCATGTGACACTGAAGACTGGAGTAATGATGCTGAAAATTGAAAGTATACATTTTTTTTTTTTTAGCTCAGCTCTTAAATTAAATCTCATTTTTGCCAACTTCTAATTGAACTGCTGATTTGCAATATATTGAAATGTACTTTCTTTTTAATTGGAATGTAATAAAGCACAAATGTATTATAATGTATTATTGTCTTCATCTGCATGTTACCGTAGGGCTCTCAGAAGCGAGCGTTGACCACCCCAGAACATCCTCAGTCCAAGAGAGGTGTGGCCCGACTCGCCAGTCCCAGTCTAATGCTGTCACCTGCCAGCTTCTCACCAAGGTAACCAATTCACCAAACTTTTATCTAGATAGCTTGAAATAAGTTCTTCATAAATTTGATCTCCCAGTAAGGATCCTAAAGACAACATGGACCAATTACCATGGCAAACTGAATCTGATGTCTTTTTTCTCCAAGATGACATAATACATTTAATCTAATATAAAGTTGTTCTATATGTTTGTGTAGTGCAACACCTTCTCAGAAATATGGCATGCGTGGAGGACGAGGAGAGGTGGTTTCTTCTTTTGGGACAGTGCAGGGTCCTCGCTGGATGGGTAAAGGACAGACCGGTGTTAGGGTGGAGATGCTGGAAGGAGGAGACAATTCACTCATCAGCAGCTACAAGTACATGTTCCAGAGACTCAGAGACGTGCGGGATGGTGAGTCTGTGTTCTCATTGCTGCCGTCAATCAAACCTTCATACAAAATTTTGCTTTTTCCAAGATATGCATTGTCATGATTATATGATTGTTTTACATGACATTTGATGAAACACTTCAAGGTACATGGCAGGAAGTAAAATTAGTTTGTTCTTTTTTTTTGCATGACATAGTCTGTATGTATCATCCAATATACATACAATTTGTGTCTCCTTATATATTCTTACCATTTATTTCTGTTCTCTGTCCTACCTGTAGTTCTGACCGAAAAGATTGAAGAGCTCGGAGAGGAATTGCGAAGTCATTTTAACATTGAGGAATTCTCTCCAGTTTCATTACCTGTTCAGGTACAAGCACAGATATCATCATTATGGCTCAATATTCATTTATAAGTGATAAAAATAGAACAAACTTTTGGCTGGTGTACAAAAGTTAATTTGAGTCGTATGTATTTAATGATTTCACTTTCTTTCTGTCCTACAGGATAGCATCACAGTATTGGGGCAGGTGTGTTGTGACAGTAACGGGAAGCTCAATGCCCAGTCTGTGCTGCTGGAGGCTGGACAGGAGCAGGGAGGCAGACAGGTGCCTGTGGATCTGTCAGAGCTCAAAGAGTTCTCACTCTTCCCTGGACAGGTGATATACACACCTACTATTTCATGCACATACTGCTTTTTCCTTTTTCTTTAGTCTTTGTCTTTAATAAATTGCTAAGGAATGTTATATTTAGGAGTGTAACGATTCATCTACTACATCAATGTATTGATTTATATTCCTATGATCCGACTACATTGATCTGTGCTCGGCAAGTTGGCCTTCCGGATGACATATATCGATCTAAGATCATTTTAAAAGATAATCAATCGATTGTATCGATAATAGGAAATAACGCATTTGATTTAAAGGGTTAGTTCAACCAAAAATTAAATTTATGTCATTAATGACTCACCCTAACGTCGTTCCACACCCATAAGACCTCCGCTCATCTTCGGAGCACAGTTTAAGATATTTTATATTTAGTCCGACAGCGTATCTAAGTGTAGGCACACTATACTGTCCATGTCCAGAAAGGAAATAAAAACATCAAAATAGTCCATATGTGACATCAGTTAGTTAATTAGAATCTCTTGAAGCATCGAAAATACATTTTGGTCCAAAACTAGCAAAACTAGCAAAATCTTCGACTTTATTCAGCATGGTCTTCTCTCCCGCGTTTGTTTTCGTACCTCAAATAAAGATTCAAACGGTCATGAATCAGTGTATTGATTCATGATCCGGATCGCCAATGTCATTCTGAAAAAGAATCTAAGGGTTACTGATTAGTTTTTGTAGGTAAATTCAGTAATTTGTGAATGAATAGTGATGTTTGGCATAAGGTTTTGTTTTTTTTTGGTTTTTTTTTGTAGGTTGTTGTCATGGATGGTATGAACACCTCTGGGGAGAAGTTTGTAGCCACCAATTTATATGAGGTAACTCTCACTTATACCCTTTTTAGTTTGGACTTGTTTAGGTTAAGTTTAACATTTCTTGAATTATACCTACTCATATTTATTCAGTGATTTGTTTGTCCACTAGGGTATTCCCCTGCCTTTTTACTGCCCTTCTGAAGTGAAACAAGAAACGGATGAAGGTAAGATTGGTGAAAATGTATCAAGAACATCTGAGATCATGGCACACATTAAATCAATCCTTCATAACACCATTTTTTAGTGTCTGAGCCTGTGATGGTTGTGATGGCTTGTGGACCGTACACCCCCTCTGAAAGTCTGACCTATGACCCTCTGATTGACCTCATTACTATCATCAATAAAGATCGTCCTGATGTATGCATTCTGGTAGGTACAGCTTCCAACGATTAGATTGTTGTAATAAAACCTCTTTTATCTCACAGTATGGCTGCTTTTCTGGACATTTAAACAATATATATTTGAATCTGTGACATTTTCACTAGTAATTAACAGTTTATTTCTCTCATAGTTTGGGCCATTTGTTGATTCCAAACATGAGCAGATTGAGGTAAACCAGATTTTGTATGCGTTTGAAGTTCCTATATTACATATTTTTCGTCATGGCCACAAATTTAAGCCCTTGAATTTCAATTTTTTCACAGAAAAACCAGGTAACAGAAACATTTGAATCCATCTTTAAAAGATGTGTGGACAGCATAGTGGAAGGAACCAAAGGGTGTGTTTTTCTTTCTTTCTTTCCTTTTTTTCTTTCTTTCTTTCTTTCTTACAGCTTCACATTGCTCACCAATGTATAATTGTGTTTTTAACACTTGCATTCCTGTACTATAGTTCAGGATGCAGGTTGGTGTTTGTGCCATCTCAGAGGGATGTCCATCATCATTACATCTATCCTCAGCCACCCTTCAACCTGACCAACCTCAGCAAAGATGATACAGCGGTGAGATGATTAGTTAAATTCTCTGTTCATTTGAATGTAATTGGCAACCTTTTTTATTCTGAAGTACTGGTGATTAATATTTTATCTATTAATATGATTCATACTTAAAAGGATAGTTCAACCAACAAATGAATTAATGGATGAATTAATGTCTTCTAAAGTGCTTGATGGGTGTGTGTAAGAAAAATACTAATGTGTATTTCCAACAGTAAGTAATGAGGAAGCACAGAGGAACGCATCTTCTCACATAAACTTAAACGATGCACTTAAATCACACGTCACAATATTCCTCTCATGAACCCTCATATGACGGTAGACCTTTATAGTTAATAAAAATAGTTATTTTTACACACCTATCGTTACGCTTCAGAAAACATTGACCCATCCTGTGGATTAGCGTCACGACTCGTGTTCGCTTTGAGTGGTTTCTCAAGCGTCAACCGAGCAGCAGCCATTCACTTGCATTGTACAGATTCTGAAATTATTTTCCTATAAATCTGTTTGTTTTCATGTACCATACATCAGGCATGGCATAAAAGAGAATTTTCATTTTGGGTTGAATTATTCCTTTTTTCCATTAGAAACACATGGTTTTATTCCATTATATTTTATTATTCTTACATTATCTTAAGCTGAATTAATTAAACCGTTTCTATTACTGCTCTTGTCATCCAATATTACTTTTCCACCCTTAGCGAGTGACCTTAGCAAGTGACCCCTGCACACTCCTCATTGGTAATGTGACTTTTGGCCTGACATCTACAGACATTGTGTTTCATATGGGAGCTGAAGAGATCAGCAGGTAATACCACTGAACCAACTGGTAATTACAGCATGAAAACCTACACTTCTACTACTACTTTAGGAACGAGTAAATTAACTTTTGTATAAAATGTACTGTTTTCTGATTCATTCATTGAATTTAAAAATAAAGTCTTAAGTGTACACAAGCTGATGTGTCATTACCTTTTTTTTGCAGTGGCACTGGCACAGAGCGTTTCTCACGGATCATGAAACACATGTTGACCCAGAGGAGGTTTGTAGAACATTCCTCATCTTAAATAAAATGACCTCGGGCTTGAGTAGCAGTAAAACGTTGTTTGAAATGTTATTCTTCTCTGCTGCTCCTGTAATACACAGTTATAAATCTTAATTGTTCTTGTAGCTACTATCCTCTCTATCCTCCTGCGGAGGAAGTTAACATGGATTATGAGAAGTTTCAACAATTCAGCCAAATGAACCTCACACCTGACATTCTTATCGTTCCTTCTGAACTTCGGTATTTCATCAAGGTAAATAAATCACATTTCAAAAAAAGTGTTATTTATATATCACGTCAACAATTTTTAATTTCTATTCTGACCGGAACAAATTTGCTGTTATTTCCCAGGATGTGATTGGCTGTGTATGTGTCAATCCTGGCCGTCTCACTAAAGGACAGGTGGGAGGGACTTACGGACGGTTACTCATTCAGGCCAACCCTGTGCTAGTGGATGGAAAGAGAGTGAGCCCTTGTATAGCAGGACAGGTGGTGAAAATATGATGCTATACTTTTTCTACTGCCTAAAATTTATTAAATCATGTCTGTATTTTTTATGTCTGTATTAAATCTTTTCACTTAATGTAGCTGGAAAATAAAATGCTTTGTAAAAGGCTGTTTTGTTTAGTTGATGTCTAGTTTATTTTGTTGTTGTTGTTGTTTTTTTAACTATATGAAATAATAAAAGTCAAACATAATCAAAACTGATCTTGCACATTATATATTGTGTATTATGTATCAGTGCATGTTATTCCAAAAAACATATCTGTAATATATGAATGAAAATGTAAACACTTACTATTCCTCTTTTCCATTCAGCTGATGTTACAGCAGATCGCACAGGCTATTGAATAATATTAACCATAAGCTAACTAGCCATTAAGGCTTCCTGGTCTGCATTCTGGTATGCGACAACCATTTTTCACTCCATTTATGACAATACAAAAGTTAAACAGGTTGTGAACATGGTTTCATGTTACTTTTATTTAAATTCAGTTTGAACTTCATTTTAAAAAGGTCATTTCATCTGTAAATGGAGTTAATTTAATCTAATAATATCCCATTTCAAGGTGTTTCTAAAATATTCTCTACAGTTTATATATAAAACGAGCTGTTATGAAAAGCTTAAATATACATTTTGCCTGTTTCAGCGAAATATCCTTGACATAAATGTACAAGAATCCATTAAACTGTACATGGTAACAGTGAGCGCATTTACAGGTGAGCTATATACATTAATCTGAACTGTTCAGATGAGTCCTTTTTAGTTAGGTATGTTCTCTAGTCCCATCGCAATGTCTCTTAATTTAGGATCATCTCTCCAGTTGACTTTACTGGCCAGTATAATTCCCTGAAAAACAAGCAAGATTGTTTATAAAAGAGGTTCAAATGCATAATGAGCCAAAAAAACAAGTGACGAGGACACAAGCAAGCCACATACCCGGAGCACATTTTGTAAAATGGTGGTGACTTTCTGGTATTTCTGTAGAACCGCTTCAGCTCTTTCCTTGGTTCTCTGCTGAACCTCTCCCTGATTTTCCTTCACCCGTTTCAAGTCATTTATCTCCAGCATTTTTTTCTTAATTCGTCCTTTTAAGTCTAGGAAAACATGAATGAGATATGGTTGTTTTCTACTAACCTGCTTACTGAAAATGTGAGCGTAGCTTTTTTTCTTTAATTTTTAAAAACAGTTTGACCCATCAGATGTTGCATCTCATCAAAATACATTATACCATTAAACAAGCTTTAAAGCTTTCATTTTTAAAATCAGCTGAAAATACTGTGCATTAAAAGTCTATAATTCATCTAGACCTTAGCACATACCAAGTCTTTCCTTTTGAACATCTGTGATCTGGTCCTGAAGCTCTCGTGTTTCCTGGAAAAAAATAATCGACAATTAAATATTCTATGGCCATAACACCGTTTAGAAAGGGAATTATTCATAAATATGAGAATTAATGTTTCTAAAAACATACTTTTAAAATTTTCATGGTCTTTTCACAGAGCTCAGTGTTCTGCTTGGTCAGTTCCTTTAGTGGCCTGTGTGATGAAAGATTGGATTACTGTTAGGACATCTGGATCTGAATGTGCTCATTCGATTTATTTAAATTAAGATTCACTCACTCTGCATCTGCATCATTCTGAATCATCTTATCAATGATGGCATTCCAAATCTGCATTCTAGAAAACACACAAAAACATTTTAACATGGACGCAATCAGATTGATTGTATTGGGGGGGAAAGTTTGACACCACCTAATATTTACCTGTTTAATACCAGTGTTTTGTTGAAGTATGAGAATCTTGCCTGCTCTATTGCACTTTCATACTTGGATCTACAGATTGGTGGAGATGAATGTAAGGTTATTTTATAACAGTATACACATACAGGATTAGTTATAAATCCGCACTTACTGATCTGCCTCAGCTTCACATGTCTCTTTGTGTTTTCCTAAGAATTAAACACAATTAGCATTAGGTCAATTACTAGTGGTTAATATTTACATAAGTGTTTTGCTTATTCACATATAATTGAAGCTTACCCATGTTGACTTTAACATTCATTTCAAAACACTGATTTTCCATTATTTCTTTCATTCTTGAAAAAAAAGACACAAGAAACTAATTGAGCATAGTTACACTGTTATCTATTACATAATGTACTTCAGGGCTGTAACTATATGTTGTTAATATTGTTTTCCATTACGTACCACTGTTGTTTATTGCCACAACTTCACAGACCATTTAAAAAGTTACATTTTTAAGCTGGTCTGCCAGAGCAGTCTAACAGTGCTCGACAATGATGGCCAGTCAGACCAGGGAAGGTGATGCAGAGAATATTTACTGAAGATGATTGTCAATTCCAATGCAACACTTTTTTTTTTTACAGTTAAACTATTAATGTGTGTTAAGATATACATAGCTAAACATTTAATATTGGATGTTTAAATATTATTATAAGTCTACCATAATGATTCAGGGTAAGACAAAAACACGATAGAAAATGGATTTATGTCGTACATTCTCGTTACGTAAATTTTATTTTTATTATTTAAGTTATGGATAGCAGCTTTAATTAATTTAAAATAAAAACATTTTAGACACTGGATTTCTGTACATAATACATAGTAAACAACAGTTGTAGTTGTATACTGTTAATTTGTACTGTACATTTGTAACGATAACAACAAACCATACAAATAAAACAAAGAAAGAATGGAAAATCACTTTAGCAAATGTGTGGGTGTCACTCCATCAGAAGCTGATGGATCAGGCAGGCTGTTTATTTCAGCAGGGTCAGACTCTGAAGAGGGTCCATCATGGCCACTGGAACTCATCGTTCTATGTGCAAAAATGTTTTAGTTATTAATCCCATTCAGATATCTGATGAAGGTTGCAAAAACCTCAGATATAAAACGTTTACATTTTATTTTGTTAACAGACGCAGTAATTTCTGAAAAACAGATTTGTGATATAATAGATTCATGATTAGTTTCAATGATACATGCCAAATGGGATTTGATTAGGTCCAATGTTCCCACATCTTACAATCAATGACTTTCTAGTAATGAATTTAGTAGGATGAGCTTAGGGTAAGGGTACAGTGAATTTTGTGCGTTTTTTCTGAAGTGATGCATTATTGATGTGAGATATCAAAGCTCATGAATTAGACTAATTCGCATGTGAGAATGAATTAACATACTGTTTCAAGTTAATGCAAATAATTGTGACATATTCACAATTTATAATAATTAATATTTGTTGCACTTTGAGATTCTTCGGAATGAAAAGTGCATTATAAATAAAATCTATTATATTCGCTGCTACATACTCGAACATAAAGATTGCAGTTACTTCTGAATAATTAATGCGATAGTTCAGCATTAACTGCCTTTATGGTAGACCTTACATGCCCTCGTCTCGTCTGGTTGCGTGTAAACAATTTTTCGAATATTTTCACTGAACCATTTAAGCTGGTTCGCAAAATTGGTGGACAAGGATTTAAAACAATTACACTCACAAAGTGAGCAAATGTGAACAACTCGTCTCACTTACTGTCGCTTCTGGTTTTTGCTCTTGGTGTTTTGTTTACTAATATTACTTTTTTGTTAAAAGATTCCAAGCTGCGCAACAACGATCCCGTCCGTATCCGAAACTACCGCCAGGAAGTCGTCGAGACGTCACGTGACAGTCATGTGACTAGGTGATCCACGAAACCCCGCCCACTTGCATCAAACTAAGCATGAGCAGCCAGAAATAAAGGATTGGCCGTTAAAGGCCGCTGTCATCACGGTGTGTATTGTGTTTCGGAGGTCAACATGGAAAAATAAGGTTATATGCTCTACTACTAGCACTACTGGATATCGTATTGATGGTAAGAATGTATGTTTGTTGTGCTTATTATGAAGCGTGGCTCTATAGAATTTAAATGTTACGCTATTTTTTAGGCATAAGTTAACTGCTTGTAATGGATATTAGCAGGATGAGCTAGGGTAAGGGTACAGTGAATTAATAATTTTGCGTTTTTTCTGCAGTAATGTATTATTGTGCGATATCAAAGCTCATGAATTAGATGGATTCGCATGTATATGTGAATGACACTGTTTCAAGTTCATTCATTATGATTTACTGATGCAGCTAATGTGACAGCTTCTCTGATACACACTCGATCATAACGATAGTATTTTACTTCTGGATAACTTAATTAATGCGATATTTGAATTGTCTTCCATGATAGTCCTTACATGCTCTCGTCTGGTTGCCAAATGCAAACTCTTCATTTGTGTCGAATCTTTTCAGTGAATCATTAAAGCCGTTGCGCAAAATTGGTTTGAAATGACTGTTATTAATACTATTATTGTTATTGTTTTATCGTTAATCGTGCCAAACGGTCACCTGTAGTAAAACTGCTACAATGATTTTTGAACCAGTTGATACGAACGGTTCCAAAGAACGAATGCGGGAAAATATATTCTCATCACTATTTGTTTGCCGCGTTTGTCCTTAAATTTATGATACAACAGTGCCCTCTTCTGGTTAATAATGTATTAGCTTTGTGGTCTTGTCAGTGTGTTTGAACCGGAAGCAGTGATCGGATGTCGTCATGGGAAGCAAAGTGAGTGGCAAGATGGCAGCTGCCAGTCGGGTCGTGCAGGTAAACACTTGCTTCAGCCTGTATACCGATCATTTTGCTGTGACATCTTGCTCCTTTGAGCTCATTGTTGAAGCGATGATCTCTTATCTGCATAGTATTGAGTAATTTTGATCTTGAGTGTTTTTACCTCACCGATATGCATTGATTCCCCTGGTTTGACAGATGCCCTTGTGGACAGCCGAAGTTTCCTCTCTGTTTATTGCTTTATTTCACTCCTGTAAAGCACAATATCATCGCATCCAAACGTTAAAGCATTATGTGCAGTAAATGCAATCCCTGTATGTTTATAAGTGTCTATGGTTGTAGAAAAGTCACTTATGCTAAACATTTTTATTTTTTTCTCATTACATTTAACTATTCCTTTGCAGGCTGTGCGACCTCATGCACCTTTAATTAAATTTCCTGATCGAAATGGTGTCCCTAGGCCAAATGGTCAGTAGTAACCTCATTGCTTTATTTCTTCCATAACCATTACATGTAATGTAATGCCTGTTATTATGTGAAATATATTATGTGAAGTTTTTATTTGTGTAATGTATTAAAAGTTCTCCAAACTGCTCCTTGTAATAGATGTAGTAAATTTATCATGCCAAACATTCGTTTTTCCCCCTAGTTTCCATTGTGGTATATGTTTAGCCTACTTTCATTGATTTAGTTTGTCATGGTAGCAAACTTAAAATCTTGCTCTACTAGTTTGTTGGTAACGTGTGTGTGTGTGTGTGTGTGTGTGTGTGTGTGTGTGTGTGTGTGTGTGTGTGTGTGTGTACTGTGTTTTCAGTACAAGAGGCACTGAAGGTGCTTACAGCCAGTCTCCCACAGATCTCGCCATCCGCACCGCCACCTGCAACGTCAATATCACCTCCACCCAGACCACCGGGACCCGTCAGCCGACTGCCGGGCACCCCCGACAGCATCTCTGTAGTTAAAGATCTCCCTCAGAGATACCGCAGAAGAACCCTTGCGTTCGATGAAATGGACTACATCCAGGTTAGTGTTCTTTTGTTTGCACATCCCAATCAGAATCAGTATACTTGCATTTTGAGAGAATATGAAGAACGCATTTCATTTCAGTTTTAACAATCGGTAACTCTTTGCTTAAAGCCTTTCTGTATAATTGCATTATAAAGGTTTTCATAATGTACAATATAATTCATTATAATATTACAGACTCGTTACATCTGAAATTGGTTGTTTGCTGTGTTTTAATACATTGTTTTCTAAAAGGTGTATTATAACTGGTTAGAATTATTCATGAGATTACACAATGCATATAATAAGGTCCATTGCAAGCCATAATCAATGTATTAAAAATGTGTTATACATAAAGGCTTTAAGTAAAGTGTTACCTAACAAACTTCTATATCTGCACTTAAATATAAACGCTTTTATAAATGTTGTAATGGTTTTTAGACCAGAATATAGACAAACCTCTGACCATAGCTTGTTTTCTCTTTTGCAGCGAGGCGGACCAGAGTGATGTGCCTGTTCCAGTTTATTCAGAAATCTGTTATCTGACAGTTTTTCTTAGTGTAAGAGGAGTTCATAATGCCATCTAAATAAATTATAGTTATATTGTACATACAGATTATCATTTGACAGTTATAAAGCCTACATTTGGATGTACAGGTGCTCTGTATTTACATTAAAATGCAAAACTCTTTGCTTTCCTTCCATCTGTTGTATTGGCCACTCTGGCCAGAACCTCTTCTGACCATCATGAACAAAGTCAAGGAATTTCCTCTTCATTATATATTCTGGATTCAGAGAGAGCATTGAGTGAATATTCTACAGGTCTCTGAACAAAATGGATCACTACGAGTATTGCAAATCTGAACGATTAAAATATTTACACATTTTTGAACGTTTGTTTTCAGTTCTTTTCTTACTTTATCTAATCATAACCACCACCTCACCATATTTTACTTAATTGAGTAGGATGTAAATAACCACAGTAAATGGCCAAGTTTGTTTCCAGAGCTTTTATTTCTGGAGCTTCTTACACCAAGTAATAAAGTACAACAAAAATACAAAATAATGAAAAACCAACCAAAAAGCAATACAATTATATGTACATATTTTATAAACAATAGAGATATCTGAATAATTCTGTAATTAAATGTTATGATTGTCTGTATATATGGATATACATTTATAGGATTTGTTGGTTTTATTCACAAGGTTTACCTTTGTCCTCCCCTCCATGGTTGAATGTGAAAACCTATTTAATCATTCTTTTAAATTTCTAAATTAAATACATAACACACACATCCACTTTACCAAATTTTTCTTAATATTTTGAAGATGTAAAAGTTTACTTCTATAGGTCAAAACAACCTGTACATTCGGGTATTTTAGTTGTCTTTAAAATGAAACTTCGTAAAATATTTGGGGGTAAAATTACTGCCAATGTACTTCAGATAATCAAGCCGAAGTTCACTTTCATTTATAAAAAGTACTAATACAGAATAGTAGGAGCACAGAGACTTTAAGTATGAAAATAAAAAAAAACTTTTTATATGAGCACCAAGTACTACATCTGTTGTATGCTGCGCATGATACATTTCTCTGCTTGATTTATAGACACTGAAATAAAAATTAAACAAAAAAGATTGACAGAAATAACCAACTCTTTGTAGTGCTTTCTATCCCGTCAAGGAATAATGGCATCTATGGATCCATTCCACTTCTGTAATCGCAGCTCCACACATGCTACTATGTTTTAAGTAAGTAGATACACAAGACTCTTTCAACTCAACTTAAAATTGCAACTGCAGTGCATTCAATAGAAAATACTCTTCACATTACTATTAGCAGCTGTAAGTATAAAGGGTGTAAGAATCACGGTGAACAAATTAAACTCCTTAGTCTACTAAGCAAAGAGATGAACAAATGGGTTTAAATGAGAGCGTCCAAAAGGCATGTGCCACGCAGAATTCCATTTCTACACGACCATCATGAGCATGCATGTTTTTGATGTCCCTTACTGCAGTAAAGAAACAAAGGCAAGAATAAGATATGGATACTGTAAGACTTACAGAAATAACAACAATCTATACATATCTACATATTATTGCCATAAACAAAAAAATATTTTTTTAGCATTTTTGGATTACCCTAGTCAGTCAGGGCTTTTAGTATACAAATGAATTCTATGGTAAATCGTTTTAAAATGCAAATAGCAGGAAGGACTCGAGCTCAGAGGCAGTATCGGTTCTGATACGGTGCGGCAAGCTGACTGCTTTTTGGCATTTAGTATTAATCAGCTTGAAATATGTCAAAGGATCAACAAGAGTCTAATCTGCATAATGCATACAATATACAACAATATAAAGAACTTAAGATAGAGAGCTTAACATTAAACGAGGTCCAGAGTGATTAGCTCAATTAACATTCAGGTGTTCTCAGTACCTCTGGCAGCTACAAAATATACATAATGCATAGCTGAAAATGAACAAAAAATAACACTGGTTGAACTGGTACTAAAGCGGATGCAGTTCAAAACACCCGCAGATGTTACTGACGATTAGTAAAAATCACATGTGAAGTTAATGACTAGCATGTGCCCTAGCTCAAAGGGGAATCATAAACGGCCTGCATCCAATATTTATTCATGACTTATGCTAATACTGTCAAATGCAGGTGACTGCCCCATAGAGCCCGTCTCATAAAGTATCATAACTTGAGTGCCAAATCTTTAGCAGAAACTTTTGGGACTGGAAAATCTACATTTCTAACAGCGCGCAGCTGAGAAAGATTCAATCTGCATTCTTCTCAGTCATTTGTGAAACTTGAGAATAAAGCAAAAAGTAAAAGAAAACTTTCCAGCAAAATTTTGGTAATATCCACAAAATTTAGCAATTTTGCACACAAAAAAAAAAATAAAACCCAAAAAACAAGCTATTAAATGCTTGGATTACCACGATAAATTGAATTATTAAAGCTTATACTTAAAAATATCCTAACTCAAACACCAACCAAAACCAAGATACAAAGTGCTCTTTGTTTTAACATGTAAGTCTCCTGCTCCAAGAAAAACACTATTTTCAATTACAAAAGCCAGTTTCCTGATATACAAAATGCTACATTTCCCAAGGCTTAGTCTATCTCGGGCGGTGTAAACACTGAAAAAAAGTACCCATTTTTGAAACAGACACACGTACATGAAAAGCCTAAAACAACGACAACGAAAAATGCAGTTTTGGCGGCAGCAAATATTTCTTGAGACAAAAAAACTGAAAGATGCAGGTGTCGGGATGAGTACAGTAAGAGACTTTAGCTCCAGCATTTAGGTTTAACTGTATATCACCAAAGACAAAAAGGATATTAAATATCTGAAGGACCAGAAAAATAAATGGCTATTTAAACTCTTGAGAAATCAAGATTTCTTAGCTCTGTACAATAAAGACATCACTGATGTCATATTCCAAAAACAAAAAACGACCAAAAAGTATATTCATATATAGATATTTTTTTCTTAATTTAAAAAAGAACTAATAGTCAGTGAGCAAGATGTCTGGAAGGAGTCAGTCGGACTGAAGTGCAGTGTGTTGGTGATGTCGTGAATGAGAGCCAATGAAACCGTTGGCTTCGCCGCTCCCTATGCTGCTGAAGTCTGTGACCGACACCGCCATTGAGGTGCCTGTAATGCGATGTGCGCGTCTGCCCTCGAAGTCCACGCCCAGGTTAGTAACAGACACGTCGTTAATGAAGGATTCCGAGAGGCCCATCTTGAGCCTCTTGGAGGGCCGTTCACAGTCTTTGGTGCTGCACACGCTGATCTGGCCCAGATCTGAGCGGTAGAAGCCAGAATCCAGCATGTTGAGGCAGCCGCTGTCTCCATTCGTGGCGTAGCTGAGCTGATCGTCATGGTTCATGGCTCCTCTGTGTATACTCTCCAGAGGGGGGAAATAAGGGGAGTCTAAACAGCTCATGTCTCCTGGACCGCTGCACACAGTTGCTACGCTGTTACTAAGGGCTGCAAGAAAAAGAACAAAAACAGACTATTTAAAATGTTGTATCGTTGTCCAAATGCATGATTGTATTTGTACAAATTTTACATATACACTGGCTGTCAAAAGTTTGGAATAATAATCTGTTTTCATATTTTTGAAAGAAGTCGCTTATGCTGACCAATGCTGCAATATTGTGAAATATTACTTTATTAATATAAATTATTTTCTATTTCAAAAAATGTAGCTTATTCCTGTAATGGCAAGGCTGAATTTTACAGTCTTCAGTGTCACATAAACCTTTAGTTAATTAACTCGTTTAATTTGCAAATTAGATGCTCAAGAAACATTACTTAACATTAAGGCTATAAACAGATGTACTGCTTAATATTTCTGTGACTGTATTACACATTAATAAGAACCAATGTAAATAATTGAGCACCAATAATAATTGATAATAATCGAGCACTAAATAAGCATATTAGAAAGTTTTATTAAGTATCATGTTACACTGAAGACTGGATTAATTCAGCTTTTTTTTTCATCACAGGAATCATTTACACATACAATATGTTAAAATACTGTATGAAAGTTTTTTACAAATTTACAAAAAAAAGTTATTTTAAATTTCAGTGATATTTCACAATATTAAAGGTCCCGTTATTCGCGATTCCATCTTTCAAACTTTAGTTTGTGTGTAATGTTGCTGTTAGAGCATAAATAATACCTGTAAAATTATAAAGCTCAAAGTTCAATGCCAAGCGAGATATTTTATTTTAACAGAAGTTCCCTTTCAAAGCCTACAGCGAACGGCCGGTCTGGACTACACCAGGAAGTGCAGGGATGTTATGACGTCACTAGAACCGTTTGTTGACTAACCCTCCGCCCACAAGAACACGCAAAATAGGGGGCGTGGTCTTGTTGCTCTCCCACGTAGAGAAGAGCGCACATTCAGCGCTTGCATCTCCCCGTTATGGTAAGAGGCGGGACCTTTCCGGGCAAAGTGCACTAAACTGCTGTCCAATCACAACACGGGAAGCGCTGGCCCAATCAGAACTTGTCACGTATTTCTGAAGGAGGGACTTCATAGAACAAGGAAATCATCAGGCCGGTTTTAGGATAGAGGAAACACCGGTATACAGATAAGTAAATTGTGTGAAAAATACTGTTTTTTTACACGCGAAACATGAACTCATGTTATATTGCACACTGTAAACATAATCAAAGCTTCGAAAACACGCGAAGAACGGGACCTTTAAAGGAAATGTATTTAAGTTTGTGGCCAAAACTGGTACTGCAATCACTTTCAAATGACTGTAGAGCGGTGTATTTGAAATGAACATGATTTTATGATTAATTGAAATCAATTTCTTACATACAGTTCCTTAAACTTGTTTTACTGTATTTTTGATCAAATAAGTTCAGCCAGGGTGAGCATAAGAGATTTTTTTCATAAACCTTTTTAAAATTCTTCAAAACTTTGACCACCTGTATACCATTACACACTTATGTAAAATTTCTGAGGAAAAAAATGGATAGGCGGGATAAAAGAAATTCTTGCTAATAGCATTACAATAGTGTTGTTTCTTTCAGAAATATTTGTATAATTTATTTTGAAATATATATATTTACTTAATTAAAATAAAAAGACAGACAGAGGGAAATGTACCTTTAACAACATTTTGTGATATGAATGAACAATCAGTCAGTAAATTAGTCATTTGGTTGATTCAGTTAACTCAGTGAAGTGTTCATTTGATTCAAAATGCAAACAATCTTTTTGAGTGGTTCATTAAAAGAACCAGAATAAATGATTAATACATTTATAAGAATAAATCATTTGTGAATCATGACTACCATGGCAGCTGAGCTCACCTGTGAGGTCACTGGCAGTGATGGAGTTGAGCAGTCCAAGCTGTTGCTCTGCAGACGCCTCCATCCTTCCTCCTGCTCCTGCTGAACACACGGATAACGAGCTGTCCACCGCCAGACCCTCCGCCTCATCCACCAGACGGTCCATCAGGTCTCTGAGGACACAACCAACACATACTTTCCTTGAAACGCACATTATTACACAGGCACAAGCACCAATTTCACATCCCAACACTTACGTCACACCCGGGTAACAACTGTACTTCTTCTTGCCGAATCGGTTCTGTTGAGCAAAGTAGTCAAAACGTTCTGACTTTTTCCACATGTAATAAAAAGCCACACATTCTGCTACAGTCCGTGTCTGAACCTGAATAAAAAAGAAGAAACAAGCTATGAGAATATAGTCATGTACAACAAAAATAACAAAGGTAAATGTCTTCATAACTAACCATTTATAACAACCACCACTATAATGGTAAATTCCATTATAAATGGTTTCTATGCAATGTGACATCACATATGCTGAGACCCTGTCCCCAACTGCTGACAGACGGCCGTGTTTATCTCCTCGCCAGAACATTAACAGCAGCACTCGAGTAAGAAATGCTTTCTTATTAAAGCTACTAAAGTTATTCAGTCATAGGCAGTGAGTGATTTTCTGCTTTCTTTTGTTGCTTGATTCATAACAGCATATATAGCAGTAGGTACTATCATGCAATTTCTTTACTTGCGTATGTGGACCTGCTTCAGATGTGTGCGCTCAGAAGACCATATATCAGAAGTTCAGACTGATATGTCTTTATAACAAATGCAGATAATAAACTTTCATGGCTTTCGTTTTTAATATCTGAGGCACAAGCTGTAAAGGCTCCACCCTCTTCTGTAAAGTGGGTTGGGGAGCAGCAGCTCATTTGCATGCAAAGATACATGGCCAAAAACAACACGTTTTTCCTTCCACTCAAAAATAAGCATTTACAACACGGTATAATAAATAGTCCGTGGGGTATTTTGAGCTAAAACTTCACAGACACATTCTGGGGACACCTGAGACTAAAACTACATCTTGTTAAAAGGGGCATAATAGGTTTCCTTCAATGTTAAAAATTCCACAATTTTAAATCAATCAACCACAATTTCCATGACACCGTTTTCAACTAAAAACAGAAAACTTATGTAATTTGGCTGTTCTTATTAACACAACAACAGTGTTTTGGGGGCCTGAAAATGCACATTTTGGAAACTACAAAAATAGGAATTCTAGCATATTTTGAACAGTATCCCAGGAAAATAAATTATATCCATATTTTAATATGATTTGACAGTTTATTTTATCAAATATCAAAAAGGTGTGCATTATACCCGACACCTATGAATACTTTACAGTTAGTTTTATACAAACGCGCATAACCAATGTATGTAACTTTAGAGACGGTCCCTAAATTATCTTGACCGTCAAGCCACCTTTATGCCAGTCATATCAGATGCGCTATGGTTCTGTGGTGTTTGTTTTAAACTATTTTCGCTGCTGAAATAGAACAAAAACATTCAACCGTATGCTGAATGAATCTCCTGCGTACATCGCACGCTCATCTCTGCTTTGAGTGCAGATTTCAGTGAGAGCGCGCTCTGAACAAAACTCTGAACGCATCTGATTATTAGACATTGCATTCATAAACTTAATAGAAACACGTGTGATAGGTTATAATGCGTAACGCGATTATAATAGATGGCTTTGGAGAAGCCTATAATAAGTAGGTGACTATAGCAACAGCGATGTGAGTGACTGTGTTACACGCCACAGCCGAAATACACAAACAAATGGGGGTTGTTATGTCAAGCCCTGATTATTATTCCTTAAATTTCACCCTAGTCGTGTCTGAACGTGTTCGTTCGTCTTTGGCTCAAGCTTCATGTTATTATTTCCCAGACGTAGGTTGGTATTGAGGTCAAAGTCCACTTGCCTTGCGTTCGCAAATCTTCGCATATTTGAAGCGTTTCCCCTGTTAAAGCGACTTTCTTCTGACATGTTCTGCTGCAGACAGGGTGACCAGAGCCTCTTTGATTAATTTTCCCCTTTAGGACTTTTGTAAAAGCCAAAATATGGCCACACCTCAGATTTTTTACTTTTAGAAGGCTGGAAAATCTCCCGGTGCTGTCACTGCATTCTGTCATTTCTTCTCATTCAGAAAACAGCGTTGCGTCACGAGCTGCGCGCGCATGCACCAGACTGGACAGAATTTCCTGCGAGTTTTCAAAATCGTGATAATCACTGACGGTTTTAATGATAATTACATTTTAAACGATATTACTAACCGTCAGGACATTTTATCGTGGTTTATCGTGAAACCGGTAATCGTTACATCCCTAAAATGCACCCCTGCGGAGTATAAAATACTTCTTTCAAAAAATGTATCAACTCCAAACATTCAATTTTTACTACACTTTTGAACAGTAGTGTAGAACAGCAGTGTAGTAAAAAATAACAAAATTAACAAAGTAATACATTCCACCAGTTGATGAGCCCAGTAAAAATGTCAATATACATAACTTGCCTTGTGTTTCTGAATGAGATGGAAGTTTTTCTCATAAATCTGCAGAGCATGTTCAAAACTCCTACATTCATCCTCTGACCACGGTGGGGATTCTTCTATTTAAACAACATAAAGAGAAGTAAACATTTATGCCACTACAGAGATAAAGATTTTAAGCTGGTCCTGTACAGAACAACCTACCCTTCGAGGTCTTCACATTACTGCAGTATTGCGTCAGTGCCTCACGCGTGTCGTAATCACATTTAAAAAGTTCGAACAAGGCCTAAAAAAGAGGAAAATTTGTGTAAAAAAGATTTTTACACAAATTATTTGAATAAATGGGAGCTTTTAGAGAGCACAGACCTGTTCGTTATCTCGTATGTGTTCAGATGTGGAATCTTGTTTGCCGTCATCTGTAGATTGTGACAGCGCTTCTCTGAGGTAGTCTCTCACTTTACACTCTGACAACACGTCAGGACACCACAGCAGCTGATCGTCCTCCTCATACACTTTAAAACACAATATACATTCAAACTTGGCTCATTCACAGTGATATCCATGTGATACTAGTTAGCTAGAAAAATTATTGTCAGTTTACGGTCACTGAATGTTTTCAAAGGTATTGATAACCGCCTTTTTCCACGGTTAAAACACAGAGCGATTTCATGAGACGCGATACATTAAGAGGTCCTGTATCTTTCAGCATATCTTCTGATGTGCAATCATGTTTACTTTGTGCTATAACTAGTATTAAAGCAAAATAAATGATCAGTTCACATGCACTCAGTGCTGCCGCTTTGCTCAAACTCTGGAGCTTAAGCGATCCATCACGGCACAATAAAGAGCACTAAAACACTATATATTGTTTAAATTTCCTGATAAAATTGACAATTTGAAAGCCAAGACTTTGTGTCATATCAAAAGTAACAAGCACAAACCTATTGTGATTTATTGGATGGGAGGAGTGCTACAAATAATGTTGTTCATGCATTAACTGAAAACAGCATTCATTCTTGGGATTTAAGAGTCAGAATCAGTTCATCAAAATGAGTCGATTAAAATTGAGTATTTTCAACACAGCCCGTGTGATTCAAAGTATTTACTATGGTTTATTACAGTTAAAAGTCACACCAAGTAATTTAAACACACTTACCTTTTTCATCCTCATTGTAGTGGCTAAGCCCCAAGGGAACTTCTGCTTGATACTGAGACCCAACCATTATTTCCTGTGTTTTGAAGCGAAAAAAAAGTAAATATAAATAAACAAAATTAATTATCAAACTTTTTTTACTTACATGCACCACAACATACACTACAGTTCAATAGTTTGAGGGTCCGCATGAGTTATCTGATTTAGCTTTAATTCAGCTAGGACACATTTACTTGATCATAGTGACAGAAAAAACATTTATGATGGTTCAGGCCCTGTTCACACGAAGCCAGCGCTTTCCCAATCCGATCTTTTTTTCCCCTCGTTTCAAGAAATATCTGCGTCCACACGAGATTACAAAAACGGACTAAAAACGATGTAGTTTGCATGCCAGGCCAGTGTGTGGCGCTGTAAATCTGCCACAGAAATACACTAAAAACGGAGAAGAAGAGTTGTGGCTAGCAGGGGTATAGCAGTGATCGGAGGTGAGGCAAAATCTCACAATAAAATAACAATAAATACATTTGCTACTTAACAGATGTGTTTTATTAATGCCTACACCTACCCCAACCCAAAACATACCCTTACAGGTATGCAGATACGTTAATTAAATGACGTGATATTGATGTGCGCATGCCCAGTGCCCATAGTTGTATCCCTTACCTCTTTCACCGTGCTGGACGTAGTGTGACGACATCACCGTTTCAGAAAATATATGGATTCGCTGTACACACGAAAACGGAAGATGATCGTTTTCAGATTTATCCGCTTTGGGACCCGGTTTCGAAAAATATCGGATGCATGCTTCTAAAACGCCGGATCCGTGTGGACAAAACGCTGATACGGTACAAAATGTATACGTATACAGCTAAACGCGTCTCCGTGTGGACGGGGCCTCAGGAAATTTCTATATCAATTTTTCTTTTTACTTTCGAAGTTTGGCTGCTGAAATTTTTGCTTCACCATGACAGAAATACATTTTAAAATTGACATGTCTTTGACAAATGAATTTGTTGATCAAATAAATGGTATTGGTTAGCATAAATATTTAAAAAATACATTTTCAGTGAACAATTAACCTAGCACACCTGTAAGTACTTGATGGGTGTGTAGTGTAGGACAAAGGCAATTATGAAAATCCAATGCAATAAACTAGAAAAAGAAATCCCACACACAATCCCAACTTGCAAAAGTTATCAATTTATTAAGCAACATTTCAGTCCCATGACCTTTATCAGGCATTTAGACTCAAACAAATTCAAGATAAAGGAATTTAAAACACAATACACCCAATCCCTACATCCAACTATTATTAAAGTAACAGTATGGTACTTTTACCCCTTTTTGCAGTTAAAAAACAAGAGACCACAGACATGAGGGCAGTTTCAAATAGCATTATACTGCTTTTTTTCTACATACTAGAAGATTTGTCCAGACCACAAAACTGTCGATTCTAGTAACATTTTCACACTGAGACGAGATCTCATGGACTCGCAAGATCAAATGTGACGAGAAGAAAAGAAAAAATGGAGGAAGATTGACGTCTTCAGCTGGTTCTCTTGCTGTGAGTTTTGTTTTACATTGAAGAAAAACAAAGGAGTAAAAAAGAACATGGGTGATCTTTTTTAATATTTTCATGTCATGTTTGTGGCTGCCAAGTGTCAGTTATAGAAGCGTGCAACATCTATTCGGTGAAGCTTGCTCGCTCTCTTTGACTATCACAGGAATCATATCAGACGCAGCCTTGATTTAAGATCATGCAGGCTACAACATGGGCAGTAATGACACCACACAATTGAGAAATTTTGGGACAAAAAGTCAGTTGCGAGAAGCTTTGAATATTGTATTGATTTTTTCCCTTCCTCCTCTAGCTTGTTCTCATCTGTTTGTTTTTATTAGGGATGAAAAATTTTGTCAATTTCTCATTTCGATCATCAATAGGTCTCAAAAACAAGAAACAAAATGACCGTCTCAAATAAGCCAGTCAATAATTTTGGACATTGTATTTGAGCGGAAATTGTGAATACACCACCCTGCAGAGTGGTTTACGTGTTTACGGTAAAGGTGATTACGGGCATCACTGCGCATTTCTGAATCCATGAGCAACAACTTTAAAGGTGCCCTAGAATGAAAAATAGAATTAACCTTATCATAATTAAATAAGAGTTTCATACATGGACATCACATACTGTGAGTCTCAATTGCCTCCTCCTTCATATGTAAATCATGTTTGTAAAAAAAAAAAACACAGTGACGCAATCGCTGGGATCATTAATATGTACGCCCCCAACATTTGCATGTCAGCCCATGTGCAATGTCAGGCGGAATGGCACAGCCGAATAATCAGTTCTGCAGGTAGAGTCACGCAAGGATAGCGAAAACGGCAGATCATGGAAATAAATGTCATGTTCCAGGCTGTGCAGGGGATGTGAGGTCTTTTTATAGCCTTCCCACAGATTAAAAATGTCAACAGTCATGTTTGATGTTTATTTATAATCAGATACCGCAACAATTTAATTCAAAGTTGTTCGTTTGCTCGGACCATTTCACCACGGACAGTTTTTCTAAACTGGGACAATATCAAGCAGGATTCGCTCAGCGTCTAAAACTGAAGAAAGGGCCGATTCCAACAATATTCCTGCAAGCAGTAAGTAGTGATTTTATCCACTTCTTGACTGTCCATCTGATTAAATTGAAAGTTTCTTAGTAAGACAACATTAACGATAATATCCCCTGTGTTGTCTAGATCCAACGCAAGATGCTAGTAAAGTAACAATTGGAAACTCCAAGTAGAGCACATAACAGTTTGTCAAATGACAAAGGTTAATATTATTTCCTACCAGTGTTTTCATACAACACAACAGTAGATACGCATGTCGATTCCTTTTGTCAGATTGAAATCTAAATTAGCCTAAATTTTATCATCAACACATAACTCAGAAGCTAACTACCTTTACTTCTACTACTGTTTAGTCGCTATAGCTCACTCGATCCTTGTAGCTAACGTCACCTTTTCCACCATCTAAGTTGAAACGATAGTCATTTGACAAGACTTCTAGTCAATTTGTTAGATAAATATACATTTTTGAGAACTGAAGTATGATTATTTTTGCAGCGGTTGATTAGTAAAAATGACACTGGCTATTTTGAGTGGCTTCCACATTACTTTGTTTGGCTAAATAAATCGAATTTTAAACCAGAATTCTACTGTGAAACTTTAACGTTAATGTTCAAACAACATATTTACTCGCTACCTAGTTGAGTTTGTGACTCAAAGTTAAGAAGCTATCATTGTAAAATCACTGTCATGACGGATGGTATAGATGTGTTAGCTGTGCAGTGAAACAGCCAATCAGAGCAGAACTCTGCATTAATATACACAACAGAGCATTACTACTAATATCAATGATTTTGAAAAAGAAATAGCCCATCTAAAAAGAATATGACTGTTTCATAACCCAGAGTCGATAATGTCGGGCTGTTCGCATTTGAGCTAAAGCTAAAGAGAATGAACACCAGCTGATATATAACGGCAGCTCTTTGCTAGTTGGTTATTAAACTCAACCAAACACCATTCTATATGAGATTAATCAGATATAGACAACACATAAACAAATATTAAACAAGTAATCTTACAACCTGCATCTGAAAAGGACGCAGATGCACACATAACTTGACCGCGCTCTAATGTAATTCTCGTTCTGGATTTCCTTTAAAGGTGTCATGAACTTGCTTTTTTTTGTTTATACTGTTGTCTGAGGTCAACTAATGATGTTCGTGTGGTTTTTACATTTAAAAACATCATAACTAATAAGTAATAGGCTATTTTCTACACTGGTTATGAGGCTCTCTCCAAAACGCTGGGTTTGATTTGGGCGTGCCGCACTGGAGACTTGGAAGTAAACGCCCACTGCTAGGATTGGAGAAGATTTGCATATTTAATGAGCTTAAGCTCCCCTGTCAGTTCAGTTCACATGAGAGAGGACAGAATGAGGGAGAAGCGGCAACCGGAATGATTTTTTCGATCACAGGGCTCTTAAACGTCTTTGTCAAACAAACACAAAGATTTATTTATTTTTCAACCCCCCGGGATTGATTGGACCATTATTTTTGTAGTGCACATAGCTCGCAAGATTGGACGATATAAGCCACCCTTCAGATGTCAACTTGAGAGAGAGAATAGCAGAACAAGAACGGAATATAATGAGATTTATCGGCCTGCCGGCCTTTGTGAGCCCTTGCCCATACGTGTCTACAAAAGGTATGCTCTGTTAAGGTGGGCGAACAACAGTGCGATTTTTGAGGTCGTACGAACTCGCAAACGATTTTTTTTCTCGGGAGAAATCACAAGGTCATCGTGGATGCTCGTATGGTCGTGGCTCGCACCGTGTAAGAGGAAATACAGGACGATCTGAGCACATTAGGAGCACCGCCTGACCTTACAATAATTTTTAAGCATGTTTAAAAAGTTCGGAGAGTCGGCCCGATTTTTACCAGCATATAACTGTCTCCTATTGCTAAATCATGCACAATCACGTCACATAGGCTCAATCTCTGAATATTATTAGCTCAGTGGAATTGCTCTCTGAATTGCGTCTGCGGCAGTGCGTGGGCGGCGCCCATCGCGCATACAGATAGTTATAAAAGTGTTTAAATGACAATATACTTCCACTTGGCATGTATTTGACAATCGGAATATCAGATATTTCATGCCATACCTAAAACATTTGTGGTCCCTGGTAGTGTGCGCGTGCTGGCTTTAGCGGTGTATTCAAGAGCACTCGTAAAACTGATGTTTGTTGTGACTGCTAGAGTTGTATGCAGGGCGAGCGCGGAGAGGGGAAATCTATATTGTCTATATCGTTGCTTTTTTCGATAGCAATATCTTGAAAGTTCATATCTAGATATAGATATGTTAACGATATATCGTTCAGCCCTACTGTCTTCACTATGTGCTTACAAATCCCTACTGTTACTAACGATCATAAATCACGTGTCACGCGTTGGATGCAGCTCAATCTTAACAACCTGCGGATTTTCCTTTAGTATATCACTTTCTTTTCCTTTTGGTCTCTGGAATCGCAAGTCTGCAGTAAACCAAGCAGACTTCATTACATCTATTACTCGTCATTCAGGTCTCAACCTTGTGGCCCTGAGTGAGACCTGGATTAGACTAGAGGACACTGTCACACCCGCAGCCCTCTCTACTCATTTCAGGTTTTCACACAACACTCACCTGACTGGGAGGGGTGGGGGTTCTGGTTTGCGTATGTCCAATCAGTGGAAATTGAATCCTTTACCATCTCTGTGTGACAATAGCTCCTTTAAATTGCATGCAATTACTATTACCAGCCCTATTGAAATCCATTTTGTAGTCGAGTATCCTCCCCCATGAGAACTAGGTCATTTTTTTTTTTGTAGGAGTTGGATATTTTACTCTCATCCTTCCCTGAGGATGGTACTCCTCTGGAAGTACATAGACTTCAACATCCACCTAGAAAAAACTTAGGCTGCTGACTTCCACTCTCTGCCGGCCACGTTTGACCTCAAGCGAGTGTCTACTGCAGCTACTCATAAATCAGGTAACCAGTTACCTTATTTACACGTGCCACTGCTCCAAGGACCATATGCTGGGCACTCAACTGCACAGCTCAGATCACAGATCACTTTCGGTGTAACCTATGCTCCATACCACCTTTCCTCTGACCTAACTTCCTCCACACTTCCTACCCTAATTATGCTCTGTTCCCCACTCTAACATCTTTTTTAGACAACTGTTAACAACTCTTGCCCCCTTTCATCCAGGCCAGCCAGCGCCACGCCTTCTGCCCTCTGGATATCTGATTTTCTCCACTAGTATTGTTCTAAACTCTTGGCACAAATCTAATGATCCCACTGACCTTGGTTTGTATCAATCACTCTTCTTTTGCTTCTTTTTCCCCTCTTTACTAACCGCTGACAAGTTTGCAACATTCTTCATTAATAAAACACCCATCAGTGACCAGTTTTTCCACACCACAAACTGACACACATCTTAACAGTAAACACACACTTTTTCCTTTCCTTTTCTCTGCTCTCAGAGACAGAAGTCTCTAAACTCATCCTTTCAGTCACCCTACTACTACTCATCCCCATCAAGCCATTTCTTCTTTAATTGTTCCTGCACTCACTTCAAATCCTAAGTACTCATCTTTCACTCTCATGACTAAGGGCATCTCAGGAACTGCACTCTAATGGTTTAAGTCTTACCTCTCAGGTAGGTCCTTCAGGGTGTCTAAGTCGCAACATCTAGCTACTGGGGTGCCTCGGGGCTCAGTGCTTGGATCGCTTCTCTTCTCCATCTGCTTGTCATCTCTAGGATCTGTCATTCAGACATATGGTTTTTCCTATCACTGCTACCCTGATGACACAACTCTACCTCTCCTACCAACCAGAAGATCTGACGGTAGTTGATCACATCTCAGCCTACTTGACAGACATTTCTTGCTAGATGAAGGACCAGCATCTTCATCTCAACCTTGTGAAGGTTAAGATCTCCGCACCGCTTTTATGGTTAAAATCCCTACGTTTTTGGCATCTCCGAAAAGACAAGCTAAAGTTGATTCTTGTCTTATTACAAGCTTTTTTGTGTTCTCTTTTTGCCAGCAGACTCTCCTGTTTTTTTTTTTTAAATGGGTGATTCCCCATAGGTTCAAGATTTAGTGTGCTCCATTTCCAGCTTTCTCACTCATGGCAACTAACCTATACCACTTCTATGCCATATACGCGTCAAAGTAGCCGGAGCAACATTTCTCTATTTATGGATATGGCGAGACAAACGCGGGCCAGTAACGTATTACCAAATAACCTAGAAACCACCAACAGGTCTAAAATATAAGCACTTATAATAAGCTCACCATAGTGAATCAGGTTTAGTCCAAACATATTTTGGAAGAAAGACTGATGAGTTATTGACTTTATATTTAAATGTTGTTCAATTTTTTTTTACCTTTAACGTCATAATAGTAGGATGTGGGTATTGGCTATGTTGTATTTTAAATTAGTTGATATAAAAATATTTTTAAACTTTTACTGACCCCAAAAGAATATTAGAAAAAAAACTTTTATATCATTTATAATTAGGGATGTCTATATGTCTTCCCCATATATATATATATATATATATATATATATATATATATATATATATATATGAGAATGTGTACCACATATGATAAGACTAACCTTTCTAGAATCTTCACTGCTCACACCATCCTCCTCCCCCTCAGATTCTTTATCACCATCATATGTTGCCTTGGCTGGAACAAAAAGTTTAGTGCATTAAATATATTTTCATATACCTTTAAAAGGCAAAAAAAAGGTCATGTTTTTAAATTATGACATTTCCCCTGCAGCCTATGCAAGTTTAAGTTCTCAGTGCAAAAAAAGATATATAAACATAGTATTATAATGACCCCTTACCAATTACTATATTCTGTCATATAATACATTAAATGATACAACTATAAAAAAAAACCTCCAGCATTCAGAAGGAAAACATGAACAGTTAAGCATCATGTAATAACACAAACTGTACTAGTAGAAGATAGTAATAACTCTTCTCACATCTGAGTGTTCTAGGGAAGAAGTCTGTGGCATCATGGGAGGTTACAGAAGGGGTCAGATCATCAGCAGAGGACTGGGTCTCCTCCTCATAATCTCCTGACAAGAGATCTTTCGCTATCTCCTCCTGCAGTAAAAGACCATTCGTGATTTCAACTGGTTGGCAATTTCCCCTGGCTGGCACTAAAGCAAAATCATTTCAATTACCTTGTCCAGGGTCATGTCAGGCAGATCATCAGCTAGCTCAACAGAAGAACTATCCATGCTAGATCCCGCTCCTGTACTGACTGACGCCTCATAACGATACATGGCCAACAACTCCTCGATCGGCATATTCCCCTCCTGCTCAATTAAGAAAATAAATGTGTCACAGCAGAAATATGATCCTTATCATACATTGATTGTAACAGAGTTGACACAATGCATACACTTTCGAATGGGGGAAAAAAAATGTGGATTGTTAATAATGCACGTTTACCCTCTCCAAGTCTGACAATTCTGCACTGAAATTCTTCTCTCCATCCAAAAGCTCCTCCTCCTCCAATGTTCTCTCATCATCATACTCATGAATTAACATCTCAGCTGTTGGATCAAAATCGTGGTCCTCTGAGGACAAAGAGCCAACTGGGAAAAGAAACGAAACCGTTACTGATTTTAGCGTTTTCTGGAACTTGATAGAAATGATGCATGTATGTATGTTTGTCTGTGCATTTCTAAAAAAGTTGATATTGTGCAAATATTTGCAAAATGTTCACTTAATTTCAACATTTTGTACATCTAATTGTATAATTAATTTAATTATTAACATTTTACATCATTGTATGAACTGTCTTACCCTATGGATAGAAGTATTAGCTACTGGAAACCCCATTTTGGTTAACTGTTACTATTAGTACTACTGGCAAGACAATATAATAATAAATAATACATAAACAATAAACCTACCAGGGCTCGAACTCCCAAAGGAAGCCTGTAGACACATATAAAGAAAAAGAAGGCAGAACAATTTGATTATTACATGATGCAAAATATATTATAGTACAATGACCAGCACAAACTTATGAAACCGAATGAATATCCATTTTTTCATCCGCCTGCTTGCAAAAAGTAAAATGAAAACCCATGACAAGAAGACTGTACGTCAATGTAAATACAAAACGGAGTATCTTCTAATAAAACATCATATCATGTATCCATTTTTTAATGCAACACAATTACTGAGACAAACCAAACAACCATCATCTATATACCGGTGCTGTCATCATCTATAAACACTGCAAAATCCCTTTTTGCTCACACCACTAACAAACCTTTTCTGCACGTTAACAGTCCATTTGCATGCCCACAATATATTGAAAAACAATGAGGCCTTAAAAAACAGCCCAATGCGTAATGAAAACGACGTTTATATCGAGTAATGTATCAATTACAGGCGACGATTTCTTGTTTGTTTGTTTTTTTCCCTGTGAGCTAACGGGGATGAAATTCAGAGGCCTCTCCGATCCTGATAGATCACTCTTCACTTATACCGGTTTACCATCGTCAGTTTTACATAATTAATAGTAAAACCCCAGCCGCATACATATCAGGCTCTAATTTACGCTTATATATTAACGAAAGCCATGTCTATCACAGAAAATCGTTAAAGAGATAGATTTAAAATTGAATACTTTTTTCCAGCTATCCAGCTTACCTCCGCCATATTGGTGTCTTTGGCCTCATAGGTTGGCTGTTCTGGAGCTGCAGTACCCGGATGGATACAGGGAGCCAATGATACACGCAGAATTTTTGGCACACTTTTCAAAAAGATTTACAGCAAAAAGGGTTTTTACACATTCAATACGTTTGTTACTTGCACATTCTAAAAAAAGGTGAAATGTGTTTTCTCCAACCCCTCATGCAGACTAAACAATGCAAAATATAAGGTACAGTAAATGAGAATACAATAAGTTATATAGGTTATTAGTTAAAGAAAAATAAACTTTATCATACTATTAAAAAAAAAAAAAACAACTTACTACTGTCATAATAGATGTAATGATGCAAACCTAGTAAATCTGTATTAAAGGGGTAGTTCACTTAGAAATTAAATTTTGATATGTTTTAGCTTACCTCATGAGCATCCGAGATATTTGTTTCCCCAGTAGTTTCAATTTTGATCATTTTAGGTGAAACCGTTCTTGTCTGTGCCTCACATAATGCAGGTCTATGGTCACCACCTCAAAAAGCATGCACAGAGAAGTCCAAATTAAAGAATCCCCCATCGTAAGTACATACTGATGGCCTAAGACACGAAACAAACGGTTTGTGTAAGAAAACAAACAGTATTTATATCTTTTTTTCCTCTTGTACAGCACTACGTCCGACTGTTCCGAGGGCGCCCGTGCGTGTTTCCTGTGGTGTTAGTGTACAGAGTTGATCAAAACTGATGAGTTGATTCTCAGAGAAACCGTCAAACTCTTTACAACTTATAAACATTCTTTCGTTAACTTGTGTGAGCCATCATATTCAAAATGATCCATTCAGTGATCAAAATCTGTCAGACATGTTATATTCTATAAATATTTCTGACATAGAATGTTTGTTAAATTGCAACAAACACTCTCACACACACACTGTATATCAAAAGAGGTCCAAGGAAGGAACAATTGTGAACCGGACACAGGGTCATGGCTCACTGGGGAGTGAAGGCTGGCCCATGTGGTCCCGATCAAACAGTCGAGCTACTGTGCATGTCACCTGGGGAACACATGGCACGAGGATGCACTATGGGAAGAAGGCAAGCCAACAGAGGCAGTGTGATGCTTTGGGCAATGTTCTGCTGAGAAACCGTGTGTCCTGCCATCCATATGGATGTTACTTTGACACGTACCATCTACCTAAGCATTGTTGTAGACCATGTACACCCTTTCATGGAAACGGTATTCACTGGTAGCTCTGGCCTCTTTCAGCAGGATAAGGAGCACAAAAACGAGTTTGAGGTGTTGACTTGGCCTCCATATTCCCCAGATCTCAATCCTATCGAGCATCTGTGGGATGTGCTGAACAAACAAGTCCGAACAATGGAGGCCCCACCTCGCAACTTACAGGACTTAAAGGATCTGCTGCTAACATCTTGGTGCCAAATACTATGGCACACTTTCAAGGATCTAGTGAAGTCCATGCCTCGACAAGTCAGTGCTGTTTTGGTATAGCAAATGGGGGACCAAGACAATGTTATGAGGGTGGTCATAATAATCAAAATGTTATGCCTCATCGGTATATGTATACATATAGAAATATACATGGTACATAGATATATACGCTATACTATATATATATATATATATATATATATATATATATATATATATATATATATATATATATATATATATATGTATATTGTGACAGTTGAAATTACAGTTTAGAGAATGTTAAGACTGTTTCGAATAAATGTGCCAAAGCAATTGAGGAAAACCTGTAACAAACATTCCATTTCATAAATATTTATAGGATATTACATATCTGACAGATTTTGATTACTGAGAGGATAATTTTGCATATGATGGCTCACACAATGAAAGGATGCATAAGTTGCGAAGAGTTAGGGTTAGGGTTTCACTGATCAGTAGCCATGTGCATTTAGTCATTGTGCATATTGTAAACAATTGTACTTGAAAAAGTCTAAAAAGTATTTTGCAGACGTATGCAAAGACAAATGTAATTTGCTTAAATCAATAAGAATTTCTAATCTGATGTGAACAAGAAACTAACTGTTCAGAGATCTGAACTTTTTTATTTGAGAATTGAGCAAAAGCAATGAGAAAAACTGTAAAAACTACAATAGTAACTCATCTGATACCAAAATGATACTGCTTTACAATGGTAGAGTTAGGCATATATAATTCTACAATTCTATAAGTGTCACAACTGAACTTTTCCACGGGGTGGCAGTAGAAGCAAACACTCCGCGCATTAGTCACAAGTCAAAGGCAGTTTGTTCATGTTTTCAATTTATATTTAATATGTTCTCCGAGAAGAGGAGCACTTCATGCATTCATTCATTTGACAGTGTTGCTCTTTACCCAACTAAAATTGTTGTTGAGTAAAATCAGAACATGTGTCATCTTGTTGAGAAAGGGCACATCTCTTCTTAACCCTTTAAAACCGAACGTGTCGTCGACGACACAGCCAACCAAGCTGTATTTAAGTTACCGTAACTCTTCAACCATTTGCACTATCATAATAATTTAAATTGCTCCTGAAAGTAGACAGCCTGTGCTTTCCGCCTATATACGGCTTATTACGGTAATGTCATGTTTTCCATCGGCAAATCACCGCGGCTTTCGGGGGGGAGCGGGAAGGGGCGAATAGAACGGAGATACGGAGCGCGGCAGAGTTTTATAGGATTTTTAGATTCCAAAACACAATTAAAAAAGGACAAAAGCATGGTGAAGACAGTGTATACAAGATAGGAGGCTATTGAGTTTATCTTTGACACTTGGAAAGCGGCTGAGAGGGACTCTTCAGACCCAGAGACTGCATATTCAGATGTTGAGGAGGCATTTGTTGCTACCCTTGATCTAGACATGGATTGGTAAGTGAAGCTTGTCTTTTCTATGCTGAAACTGTGAGAAATGTCGGTGAAATAGGCATAGATTCAATGTTTTAGTTCAAAATATCCCTGTTTCATGCATCATAGTGTGTGTGTGTGTGTGTGTACACGCGCGTATGCGTTGCATGTGTCGTTCATGTGTTTACATCCACTAACGTTACATTCATGTGTTTGCGTGTGTTCAAATGTGTTTGCATGCAAGTCGTTCATGTGTTTGCATGCATGGCATTCATGTGTTTGTCTGTGTTCATGTGTTTACATGCATGTGTATGTGTTTACATGTGTGTGATGTGTACATGTGTGTGTTGGCATGTGTGTAAGTAATTATTTTGTATTATTACGTCATTGTTATTTGGTTGCATTTATAAGTGTTTATTTAGTTTTTTTACAATTTTGCTTTAATGTATTATTTTATAATGGAAAATACATTTATACATATATTGTGAGTTTGTAATACAAGCTTGTTTTGTTTTTTTTCCCCAGTGTGGCTTGTACAAAAGCAATCGAGCCCTCCACAACACCACCTCAGAGGGGCCATGGGGTAAAGAAAAAGGCTCCTGAGTGAAAACTCTGCAACCCAGTGTCACAAAAAGACTTGTATATATGTATTATAGTTTATTCTTCAAGTTTAAAGTGTTAGATTCTTTCGTTCAGTGGGTTTCTGATTTTTTCTCAATAAAAAGCAGTAAAATGTATTCCCGTTTTTGCAGTTTTTGCCTATTTAAATTCTATTTTCAAACTTACCATATACAGTGAGGGTCAATAACTGTAATTTATTGAAAGCCAGTTGTCTTCTGAAAAAAATAACACCTTGCACTTGAGGATAGCACATTCTGTTATAATTCTACAGTCAAAAAAACAAAATATGTGAAAACGCCCCTTTTTAGCTTTAGGTTCTAAAGGGTTAAAGCTACCATTGTAATGTTTTAAAGTCATACTCCTATAATTCATCTCTGCCAGGACTGTTGTCTGTGATTACTCTGACCCTCAGTTCACGCAGGAACTGGATATGTTATTTTGTTCTGCAATGACGTCAGCAGATTGTAGTAGACTAGTTGTACAAGGTCATGCACTTAATGCAGATGTATTGCTCAGTTAAGCATGACATTTACTGTTAAAATCACTTTCTTATAACAGTATGAATGAAAGCATTATTACATGTACAGTATATTTAGACACAGAAGAGAGCGTATCTGCTCTTTAATGGAAAAATTAAGGTCAATTCTTATATACTGTCAGGCCTCATTTGTATTTCTACCAAAACAAGATTGATTATTTATTAATGAATTCATTAATGTATTGATTTATTCATCTGGACAAATTGAAATGCAAGAAACATTCAAATGTTTTCATGTACATTTTTTCTCTCCAAAAAAAAAAAATATTTCTAAATATATTTGTCAAAAAACTCACTGGATTAATTCCAGACGGAACTTAAGATGACAAAAATCATCTGTATCAAGGATATAATGTCAGCGTATTGTCCTGTATATCTGCATAAAACAATTGACAAGGACAGAAAAAATGATAATCAAGCCCCTTCCAGGGCATCTGCATATCTGATTTTGCTTCAGACATGCATGCTAAATATAGACCATGCCCTCCCTTATCCGTGAGAAACAGGAGGTCTTTATTTTAGCAACACGTTCCTCTCACCGGGTTGAGACACTAATTGCTACTTTTTGTGCACATTTCCTCTCTCAGTATTTGATTATATGAGCACCACTGTAATTTTAAGCAGAAAATATAAAATAACTACTATGTTGAAAAGACAATAGCATCAGTTGCCATATCAGTCAAGGTTTTTATGCTGATTAGTGCTGTTTTGGTACTGGTTTAGCTGGTGGACCAACATATCCAAGCTGTATTCCTCGGGTTAACCAGTTTGGTGGACCAAAGGAAGGTCTTGCTTTTAAAAAGCCTGGTGAGGGCATGATATTGGATTCAAAAGTCTTTTATGCTGAAAAATACAGTAAAACAGTGGTATTATGAAATGTTCTGATGATCAGAATATATATTCCTTTGATAACAAAGCTGAATTTGCATCAGCCATTACTCCAGTCTTTAATGTCACACAATTATTCAGAAATCAGTCTAATATGGTGGTCAAGAAACATTTTGTATTATTAGCAATATTTTTCACAACTGCTTTTTTCAAGGTCCTTTGATTAATTGAAAGTTCAAAAGAACAGCATTTAATTGAAATATAGTTTGCCATGCAAAAGCTTAACTGTCACTGTTGATCAATGCAATGCACTTTAATCACTTGAAAATGTATAAACAGCTTGCCTCATTCATGGCTTGTGAATGAATCCAATGCAAAGCTGGGTGTTGGTTACATTTCACACCATTGTCCTGTTCTTTGCGGAAGCTAGGAAGTCTTGTTGCAATGTATCACACTGACCTGAGCTTGGACCCCACTGTGTCAGGACACCTCGCCCAGCTTTTGATGACCCCCGGGAGCAGGGAAATGCTGAAAGACCCCCGCCTCAGCTGAGGTTATCATCACACGTGTCACATCTGTTCTGTCAGGCTCTCCGGTAAGGCTACACCAGCCCCCTTATGTTTCATAATAATAGAATAACTAGTATAATACCACCAATATGTCACAAAATATGTATTATATTGTAAGAGCAATAACTATAACAATAACTATTAGTGCACACCTAAACAAATGATAAAGTTAAAGTCATCATGGAATCAAAATGTAATGTTTTTATGGAATATTGCAGTATTTATTATAAATAATATCCATGCATATTATTATTTAAATTTGTTATTCATGTGCCCTTGTAATCTTTCATCAAAATAACTTCCGCTCTCTCTTGCAACAATGGCTGCGTCTGAAGTTGCATACTCAGCGTCAGTTATGTTGTTTCACCTCCGTTCACAAATTCTCTCAGCCTTTCGGTCAAACCCGATTCCAAAAAATGTGGGACACTGTACAAATTGTGAATAAAAAAGGAATGCAATAAAATAATCTCATAAACTTATATTTTATTCATAATAGAATATTGATCACATATCAAATGTCAAAAAAAAGGCCATTTTGAAATGTCATGTCAAATATTGGCTCATTTTGGAATTCACGAGAGCTACATATTACAAGAAAAGTTAAATGTACGTATAAGGAACAGTTGGAGGACCAATGTGCAACTTATAAGGTCAATTGGCAACATGTTTGGGTATTAAAAGAGCCTCTCAGAGTGGCAATGTCTCTCAGAAGTCAAGATGGGCAGAGGATCACAAATTCCCCTGCTGTGGCGAAAAATAGTGGAGTAATTTGAGAAAGGAGTTTTTCAGAGAAATAAATGCAAAGAGTTTAAAGTTATCATCATCTGCAGTGCATCACATCCTCCAAAGATTCAGAGAATCTGGAACAATCTCTGTGCATAAGGGTCAAGGCCGGAAAACAGCTTCAAATCTTCTGGGAATTTTTGACCATTCTTCTAGAAGCATATTTGTGAGGTCAAGTTGCAGTCTCTGCTTTAATTCATCCTAAAGGTGTCCTATTAAATTGAGGTCAGGACTCAGGCCAGTCAAGTTCCTCCACACCAAATTTACTCATCCATGTATTTACGGACCTTGATTTGTGCACTGGTGCACAGCCATGTTGGAACAGAAAGGGGACATTCCCAAACTACCCACAAAGTTGGGAGCATGAAATGATCCAAAATGTCTTGATAGTTCCTTTAAGAAACCCAACCCCTGAAAAACAAGCAGTCAAGGCAGAGGGACCAATATAATAAAGGTTCATTGTTATGGGAAGGAGGTGGGAACCGGCGAACATTTAACAACTTTAATCCAAAATAAACAAACCATTTCATATTCACATTTGCACACATTTTGCAAGAGGTTCACATGGCAATATATAAAACAGGTAATACATCCCATATACTGAAAGATCTGCATATAAGTACCAGAATGTCAGTCATATCAATTCCCGTGGCATAACAGCATATAGGCAGATGAAAGGAAGTGAGGTACAATTTTTTCTGCACTTTCTAGTGACAAGATGACGCAATGATGATTTGTAGTCTTAACACTCAGCGGTCTGAGCTTAAAATAGAGTCTGCCTCACAGCGAGAAAACATCAACAGATTGTCACTTGCTTCCTGTTTGACAGTTTCCCATCCCTTATCTTCCCAAAGCTGTCTAAATTCATTGTGTTGATAAATGCGACTGTGGCCCAGATAGAGCTTTTGTGTGACCATTTTGTCCCTAATGCTTATAAACAACAGAAGTCCCAAGTCCCAAAATATCTCCAAACAAAATGAAAAATACATGCATGTACACAAGATGGATGGATGGATGGATGGATGGATGGATGGATGGATGGATGGATGGATGGATGGATGGATGGATAGATAGATAGATAGATAGATAGATAGATAGATAGATAGATAGATAGATAGATAGATAGATAGATACATAGATAGATAGATAGATAGATAGATAGATAGATAGATGGATAGATGGATAGATGGATAGATAGATAGATAGATAGATAGATAGATAGATAGATAGATAGATAGATAGATAGATAGATAGATAGATAGATAGATAGATAGAATTTGTATACACTGATTAGATTTTATTCATGTCTGATTTGCTGTTTACATTGACATCTTTTCTTTGGACTCATCACATGGGGGAACTTCCTCCAGGTTTCCGTTCGTCTGTTTCCCGGACAACTGAGGAAGGATGCCACACATATCCTCTGCAGATTCTTCCTGCTTCCTTTACTCTCTTTCAGCCCAGCTGAGAGTTTTGTGCGTGTATGTGTGTGTGATTAGCAATTACAGAAAAAAAAACACCCACTTCCTGTAATCAATGCATAAACAATGTCTACAACAAAAACGCAGCCTTGTGCCTTTTCCCAGTGTGTTCTTTATAATAGGCCTGTGTCCATGTAATCAAATTACGTAGAGCTAGTCGTGATGTCAGTTTGGAGCCCACCTGAAAGGGTAATTCCCCACGGCTTCCCCGGAATATCTAATGGGTTTTAGAATAGCAAAATAGAATGGGTCTGAGGTTAATATAACATGAACAGAATGTTGTGCTCTAATTTGTTTCTGAATTATGCTCACCAAGGTGGCATTTATTTACAGTAAAATACAGTAATAAAACTGGTTTTGTTTATTTTTAAATTTCATTTATTCCGGTGATGCAAAACTGCATTTTCAGCATCTTTACTCCAGTTTTCAGTGTCATACAATCCTTTAGCCTGACAAGCCAGACCCACATCAAGATGTTTGGTCTGGAAACTCACCATAGACAGGGCTCAATCCGAGGGGCGGGATAAACGGTTGTCTTTCAAACTCCCCCTGCACACGATAGGATAGCGCTACAACACACCAGAGCAACGAAGGTGAAACAGAGCTTGTTGATAGATTAAACATTCACCGTATCCGGACGGTAAAACTCTGAACACATCTTCCCTTTTTAAGAATGACTTCAGTGCCGTTCTTTGTTCCTTTTTTTAGAGAAAAGCTTACCGTAACTCCAAGTCTTCCAGTCGCGGTCAAAGCTGATTCGAAAGACCGCCGTTCGCCAGTTTCTGTGTTTACTAGAAGCACGCAAACGCAACTCGGCCGTTGTCATTATGGCCCCGCCCGAGAGTTGAGAGTTCCTAGACGACACTTGCGGGCAGATTAAATTTGCTGCCGCTAGGGTGCGTCTAGATTTCTAGGCTAACAATCCTTTAGAAATCATTTTAATTTCCTGATTTAATTCTCAAGAAACATTTATTGTTATTATCAGTGTTAAAAACAGCTATGCTTAATATTTTTTGTGGAGACCATGATACATTTATTTTTCTTTGATGAATAAAATGTTTTATTTCAATGAGAAATCTTTTGTAACATTACAAATGTTTTCACGGTCACTTGTTATCAATTTAATGCATCCTTGTTGAGTGGCAGGTACAAGTAAACTGCTACTTACCCTTTGGGTATAAGGTGGCCCTCTCGTATAACTTGTCCTAGACCTTGTGAATTTTAGTGACGGCTTTGATGAATCAAGAATAGTTGAGACTTCATAAAGAAGTTGAGAAAGCGTGAAAGACTGTTGAGGGTTACCGGGTTTCTCATCTGTTTCACTGGAACATCAGAGAGAATGTGGGCTGGTGAATCTCCATGTTGCCCAAGTTTACAAAGCTGGCCTGCGGTCTCCAGTGTCCGTGCTGCTACTCTCAGCAAGTCCTTTATGAATCACACCACTGCAGGCTATAGCAGGGAAATTCATATCTTGATGAACTGTGAGACTGTGTGACCAGTGTAGGTGTAGGAATGCCTATTTGCACATGTTGTGCAGTTTAAATCATTTTAATACTGTGAGAGTCAGAAATGTACCTCCAGATATCTCAATTATGGCAAGGTTAATTTAAGGTATGCCTGTTTAAAGGAACAGTTCGCTCCAAACCTGAATTTACTGCATTTAAAACACAAAAAAATATATTTTGAAGGATGTTTATACTCTATTTGTCCATACATGAAATAAGAGAGGGGTATAAGTGTTGTTTTTGTAAGTATTTAATGCATTGCAGGTACATAGTCATAAAACAAAAATAGCTAATCTGGCTGGATGCATGTGGCAAGCAGCGTTGAGGGACTGTGAGAGCGGCGAGTGTTGATGAGCGCCGGCTGCGCGCCACACCAGTCTCGTCTCACAGTCCCTCACCTCACTGCTTGCAACAGCATGCAAGGGTTTTTCTTGATAGTTTCAGCCCAATGCAGTTACCATTTTCACGTCCAGCGCCACATTGTTTAAATAGCAAATGCACTCACGAACATCTGTTCACCCATGGGTGTGCTGATCTGAAAACGAGGTGTGTTCAGGCGCATTGTTGGCGTGTTGCAATTTTGAGGGAACTGAAAAATGACTGCGTCATTGACCAACAAAAATCTAGTCACAGTTTTTTGTGTGTGTGTGTGTGTGTTATTTAAAGGCCGTGTTAGATGCGCCTATAGGCGGGTGCACAACATGCCTCACAAGCATTTTTAAATATAAAAAATAAAGAGAGAAGCGTTCAGTCTTTCCGCTTGCAAATTCTGGCATGTTGCGAATCCGCCATGGTAAGAGTGTAACTGGCTTTTAAAAGGGAATGGGAGATGAGAATGGTTTATTACACACACATTATGGCCAAAACACTCCCAAGACTAATTAAGACACAAGGAACAAGCCTTTTGGACAATGCCCCTGGCGCGACGACAGTTTTTCCCGTCATTAAACTAGCAAAATTGCATTCGAACACACCCTAAATGAACCTGCGCTTCAGATTGTTAAAATAGGGCACATAGTTTGGAAGAACTACCCATTAAATTATTTTTAAGATATAAGTTCAAATGAAGAAGAATAAACTTGCTGCTGAAGTTCAAAAACATTCATTAAAGATCAGCCATCTGTGTTCCTGGTGTGACCTCACATATGTGGGAATGTCCTGAGAAAGCACCATGGAGAAACGTGTGACTTGAATGAAACTGTGCACGCACTGGTTAGTCATCATCACTTTCCAGGCGCAAACGGGGAAGCCGTTAATGCACTGATGTCATCTTTTCATGTTGTCTTGCATATATTTACTGGCTTGTGTTGAAAAGAGAAGAAAACATGTCTAGCTGACGAAAGCTTAATAACCACAGAAGTTTTTTGAATTAATTGACTGAAGATCATAGCAAAAGATCGTGCTTTTCTCTTTGATCAACAGCAGTTTTGCAGTTAAGCTCATACTCAACATAAGAAATGAAAAATGACTAATGCAATAATCTATGGCATCACAAGTATGTTTTCACAAGCAAAGCCATGAATAACTGTTCAGACAGGCCAGTACTAATGGAATGTAACTTAACTTGATTAAGAGTAGTTCGTAATCCATCAGATGAGTTTACTGTAACCTTAAACAATGCTGTTGTACTGTTGATTTATAAGTACCAGCTATGTGGACAGAAACTAGAGTGTTTTTCATTGTTCAGATCATTTGAATTCCATTCATTTTCTATTTGGCAGAAGCATCCAGTAAACTTTTTCTGCTCTGTCCGCTTCCGTTTCATCTAAAATACAAAAAAATACGTATAGGTTTGACATAATGGTTTGACATACAACAGGGATGTAGATGTTATTAAATCACATTAGTGTATTTTATAATGCTAAGTATATTGAATGCAGAATATTGATATGCTTACATAATAGAAGTCTTGTGTAGTGTAGTAGACTTTTGCCCTATGCACATGTGGTTTGATATTTGTTAAAAATGAATCTTGCTTGATGAATATTTGTTTGTTTATATATATATCATCATGTCTCAGCTTTTAATGTATTTCAATTTGATGTCGAACAATAGGTGAGGTCACCCCTTCGAGGCAATGTTTTGAGTGTGCTGGGAAAAGAAGGCCAGGCCGTGGTAAGACCTCCTGACCATCCAGCATGACCGGCTGCTTCAGCAAACAATGATGTGAAATGGAAAAAGGGAAAACAGGATCCAGAGTTTGGGAACTCCCTTTGCCTGCAATTACAACACAGTTATCTGGGTTAGAGGCCTTTGGTGGGAAAAAACAATGACAGAAGATCACAGCAGGTCATAGTCAATGTTTATCACAGGTTTATTCCAGCACATACATACAGATGCTCTTTTGCTTATTCATTTTATAGATCACATACAGTATAAATACACATATACATACATCATTTGTGATCTATAAAATTCACATACTCACATTTAAATTTAGTCCACAAGATGAAATTTTAATTTTGTGTTGTTACCCTTGCTTGTCCTGAGCAGTCCTGAGAAACGCCAATGCACTATTCTTCAGAAAAATCCTCCAGGTCCTGAGGTTTCTGTTTAGTTTGCACTTAGGCAACGATAATAATATTTATTTGCGTTTTCGCGTACAGAAGACAACATTGTCAAAATGGTTGCCGCTCACATGAATTCTTGAAAACGACAAAAAAAAGCTGTATACACTGTAAAAAAAATTTTTTTTTTGATTTAACTTAAAAAAGTAAGTAACCTGGTTGCCCTTAAATTTTGAGTTAAAATGGAATGGGAGATGAGAATGGTATAAATACCATACCATACCATACCAATGAAATAAATTGGTATAAAAAAATAGAAACTCAAAATATTATTGTATCTGAACCACATAAAAAAATTATAAATCATTTGCCATGTTTCACTGCGTCATCACAAATAAAACACACACACAATTACCCAATATGCTTACAAAATCTTTTAATAATATTTCAATAAAGGTTCTCAAAAATGTTCATTGTATTAACTCAAATTTTTAATTTCAATGAGCTCAAAATTTTAAGGCAACCAGGTAACTTATTTTTTAAATATTTTTTACAGTGTAGGGGTTATACACAACAAACTTCCGTATTCTGTAAGACAGGCCACACTGCTTCCAGTTTAGGTCTTTTTAAAGGTCCCGTTCTTCGCGATTCCATCTTTCAAACTTTAGTTAGTGTGTAATGTTGCTGTTAGAGCATAAATAATACCTTTAAAATTATAAAGCTCAAAGTGCAAGGCCAAGCGAGATATTTTATTTAACAGAAGTTCCCTTTCAAAGCCTACAGCGAACGGCCGGTTTGGACTACAGCAGGAATGCAGGGATGTAATGACGTCACTAGAACCGTTTGTTGACTAACACTCCGCCCACAAGAACACGCAAAATCGGGGGCGTGGTCTTGTTGCTCTCCCACGTGGAGAAGAGCGCGCATTCAGCGCTTGCATCTCCCTGTTATGGTAAGAGGCGGGACCTTTCCGGGCAAAGTGCGCTAAACTGCTGTCCAATCACAACACAGGAAGTGCTAGCCCAATCAGAACTCGTTACGTGTTTCTGAAGGAGGGACTTCATAAAACAAGGAAATCATCAGGCCGTTTTTAGGACAGAGGAAACAGTGCTGTACAGATAAATAAATTGTGTGAAAAATACTGTGTTTTTTTACACGCGAAACATGAACTCATGTTATATTGCACACTCTAAACATAATCAAAGCTTCGAAAACACACAAAGAACGGGACCTTTAAGATGCATTCAAAGGAGCTACCAAAGATTAACCAATGTACATATGCAGATTGATATCTAAAGCTTTTTCTTTTTTTTGTTCTCACTAACATTTAGATATTTAAATTGATTAAAAAAAATGCCAAAAATAATTTAAAAAAACTAGTAACACTGTAAAATTCAACAGTGATTCTAACTAACACATTTTATGTCACGGTGTGTTTGGGGTTTGTTCATGTTTCATGTTTACTGGTTTTGCCATGTTCACTAACATGCACTTCCTGTGCTGCGTTCCAGTTCGTTTTTATCATGCCCTTCACTCGAAAACTTCCCTCCGTCTCGTTCACTCGAATGTGCGTCATTGCTTACGTTGCATGAGTGCCCACTACTGGCGGACACTTTGCAATGGCCTGAACTGGAACGCCCTAAGCCCTTGATCACTTGGAATCCACTTGAGTTGATTTATTATTTATTTTTTCCTTTACGAATGTTTAATGCAACATTCTATATGTATATGGATGTGTTTGGGTTGTTTTAAATGTTTTTAAAAATATCATAGAGTTGTTTGTGGTGGGGTAAATTAAACGCGATATGTGGTGATGTCACAATCGCGTTGCATTTAAGTATATGAAGCTGGCTGAAGTGTACATATGAAGTAGACTCGCTCAATCGGTCAAAATCGAGGGAGCAAGGGTCTGTCCATATAAACTTCCCTTGTCCACTTCATGAAGTGGAACGCACTTCAAAATGGCGGCAGGGATTCCCCCAAGGGGAAGTGCTTAGGGAAGTTTGCAAGTGCGTGTCTTAAAGTGGAGTGGAACGCAGCACTGGTCTTGTCATGTAACTCCTTGCCCTCATGTGATCCTGACATTTGCTCCCATGTCCTGTTGTCATGTTCTCATTGGTTCATTGTTCACAGGTGTCCCTTGTCTAGTCATAAGTCCTTGTGTATTTAAGCCATCATGTTTGCCATGGTGGTGTGACTGCTGTGGGTGTGTCGAGTCTGTGTCAAGTGTAGTCTGTGTTGAGTTGAGTCGAGTCGAGTCGAGTCTATTCTGTGTCGAGTGTTGTCTATGTTGAGTCGAGTCGAGTCTATTCTGTGCTGAGTGTAGTCTATGTTGAGTTGAGTCTACTCTGTGTCGAGTCTAGTCTGTGTCGAGTCGAGACTAGTCTGTCGAGTGTAGTCTATGTTGAGTCGAGTCTAGTATGTGTTGAGTCGGTGTCGAGTCTACGCTGTAACAAAAATTCAGGTCTCCAATTGAAAATTTTCAAGTGACTGATCACATCTAAATTTTTCAGTTGGCCGACTTGAATTTCTGCTAATTAAATTGCATCAATTAACAGAATTTCAATTCGGCCAACTGAAAAATGTAGATGTAATCAGTCACTAGAACATTTTTAATTGGAGCCATTTTTTTTTACAGTGTAGTCTGTGTCAAGCCTAGTCTAGTCTACGTTAATAAAGATGTAAAAAAAATGAGGTTGCAATATCCTTTTCTTCCCTATTTTGTCCTAAGTGAAACTATTTTAAACTACTACTACTAAGAAACAAATTTAGGACAGGACTTAATTTTGTCCATGGGGAATTGACAGGGTCTTTGGATGGATGAGTTGCTATAACTGTGATCTCCTGTGATTGACAGGTTGTCCCGCCCTTGTGCCAGTAAACATCTCAAAAGGCTTGTTCGACTTCCCCTAGCGATGCGCAGACCGATCGGCGGCTGACATGAAGCAGTGCATGCCGGTTAGAAATTTTGTCCGACTTGAGACAGCGCTGACAGCACGTGACTGTGACGAATGTCAAAAAAAAACCGCGAGAGCGATTCGAGAGCAGCCGGCTGATGCAGCCGGTGCAGATACTCAAGGGGGACTGCAGGAGGCTGCTCAAGCTCTGATGATGACACAGCTGATCCACGATTGGCCAATTCACAACATGACAGCAATAACGTGCGTTTCGTGTTTATTCTTAAACCATATGTTAAGCTAATGCTCACAAATGATTTATTTATAACAGTACAACCTCTTTTCATGTAGTTGCGATGTTATATTGTCATGTTTATCAAACTAAAACTGATAAAACCCGTTGACAAGACTTCATTGATAGTGTATGTTTATAGGTTGAAGTTTATTCTTGTCCAAATAGACGCTTTATTAGACAGTACATAAAGTATTGGATGAAAATATCATTTGAAACATCTGTGTATTTGAGAAATACTACTACTACTACTAATATTGTTAGTAGTATTAGTCTAGTCGTGTTTACCTGCCTTCTTTCTGCAGTTTGTTATTTTTTCCCTGTTTTTGTTTTGAGCTCCCGTCTGGCTAGTTCAGTTTTAGTGCGTTTTCCCCTCTCCTTTTCTTTTTGCGCCCAGCTTCCCCATCTACGCTGGCCGCCAGATCCCAACCTTCCTGATACCCTATTTTGGATCTCCCGTGCCTGTCTGCCACCAAGGATTTCAGCCTACACTGCCAGGTCCCTTCCTCCATTCTCCAGGTTTACTCTTTCTTTCTCTCTCTCTCTCCCCCTGCCATTGTGACATTACATCACCAAGTATTTGTCCGTGAACTCGCCTACCACATTGACTTTGGTCCACTCATTACTATCTCCATTCTCCAGTGTTGCAGTTTGGACCTGCTCTGCCAATTGCGCTGAGAACGCTTTCTCCTATGCCCCCTGTTCCGCAGACGTAGTACTTCCTTGTACCAGGCTGGCATCATCCCGGTTTCCCCTTCTGACCAAGGACTCACTTTTTCTCGCTGTGATCCTTATTTTGTTTGCTCGTCCCCTAATAAACACTGTTATCCCAGCAACTGATTCCTCATCTTTTACCACCTTAACAGTTCCTAACAGTAAGAGGAAAAGGACGTTTTTATCATGAAAGATTTTGAGGGTGATAATTTTTGAATGATGTGCATGGATAATTCATTTATAATACATACTGCAATATTTACAAAAAATATATATTTCGTGGTGACTTTAATTATGTTTCAAGATACTAACCATAACTCTCCATTAGTGGAACCATTTCTAAATCAGGAAACAGAAATTTCTAGAGATGAATACAATAAAACTTGCTTAAAAGTTTCCTTAACCTTTAAGTTAGATTGCTGAACGATGCATGACGATGTGTAGTTCACACATGTTCCTCATTGGCACTTCCTTCTCACACTGGCATTTCTCTCTCACACACAAAGATCTTTGCGCAATTCAGCTCTGACTAAGTGGCAGTGACTTTTTCTCCCTCTGTCTGTTTTGGCCTGCATACTATGGTGAACCACACCAGCCAAGCAAGTAAACTTGAGGTTAATCTCCAAAAGATGTTTGATTGTGGTACTTTGTTACAATGATGCTGTCAGGTGGTAATACCATAGTACTTAACGATTACTGTATTCACATACCATATAATTTACTCGCAATACTCAAAGATAATTCAAAGAATACCACAGTACTGCCACGGTACATATATCATGGTGGTACAAAATCAAAAATTACCCTACAAAATTAGTTTTTGCAATTTAGGCATGGAGAAATTTAAATTGTAAATATATATAGTGTATATACTGTATATTTTTGCTTCTCTCTGGTACACAAATAAGTGAATGTGAACTTGAACTTAAAGCTGTTTAAATAGCAGCAGGGCAAAACAGGAACCAGCTGCAGTAATGCATAAGGGAGGGAAACAATGTTATTGTTGAAAAATCTGTCCGTCATCTGTCAAAAAGAAAAAAAAAAACATAAGACTTTTTTATGTAAGATTTCAGCAAAGCTTTGTTGCTTGTATCTATGAATTACCAACAAACTAGGAACAAATCACCAGCATCAGTTGATTCGCATCATGTCGTCAAACTCTCTGAAAAACAAGAAAAAACAAAGCATGTCATCATGGTCCTACCAACACAATAATGTTATCCAGAAACTGATGCATCTAGCACTATTGAACAATGATTACTAAGCTCAGAACATCATGTTCTCTGGACTCGTTAATGGTATCAGTACTTGAGACACAGCAGCTGGTTGGTTCTGAAGAACAAGACAGTCTCTCTCTTGTATCTGTGGGCTTGAGTTTCTCTCCTACTTGTGAAAACATCGCATTTGTATTCAAGTGAAGCATTCTTTGGAAGAACACAACATAAAGGAGTAATTTTCGTTGCAGGCCAGAGATTAATAGATCTGTATGAAAGGTCCAATTTGATATGTTATAATTAAAGAAACAGAGAGTTCAAGTTGGTCACATCAGATTATCCAAGTAATAATGTAGTTAAAATACAGTGGCGCAAAAAAGTATCTAGTCAGCCACCAATTGTGCAAGTTCTCCCACTTAAAAAGATGAGAGAGGCCAGTCATTTTTATCATAGGTACACTTTAAAAATGCGAGACAGAATGAGTAAAAAAAAATCCAGCAAATCACATGGTCTGATTTTTAAAGAATTGATTTGCAAATTATGGTGGAAAATAAGTATTTGATCAATAATAAAAGTTAATCTCAATACTTTATATCATTTGTTGACAATGACAGAGGTCAAACGTTTTTTGTAAGTCACCACAAGGTGTTGTTGCTGGTAGTTTGGCCCATTCCTTCATGCAGATGTCCTCTAGATCAGTGATGTTTTGGGGCTGTCGCTGGGAAACACGGATTTTCAACTCCCTCCAAAGATTTTCTATGGAGTTGAGATCTGGAGACTAAGGACAGTGAAATGCTTCTCAAGAAGCCACTCCTTCGTTGCCTGGGCAGTGTGTTTCTGATCATTGTCATGCTGAAAGACCCAGCCATGTTTCATCTTCAATACCCTTGCTGATGGAAGGAGGTTTTTTACTCAAAATCTCACGATACATGGCCTCATCCTGGTCCCTTTGCAGAAAAACAGCCCCAAAGCATGATGCTTCCACCCCCATGCTTTACAGTAGTAAATAGTTATGGTTCAACTCAAAATTCCTTCTCCTCCAAACACGACAAGTTGAGTTTTTACCAAAATAGTTTTATTTTGGTTTCATCTGACCATATGACATTCTCCCAATCCTCTTCTGGATCATCCAAATGCAATTATCCTTGTGCAATCAAAAAATACACAGACTTGCAGGTAATACTTTATTGTACAGTGTTCTTGTTACACGTTACTTGTAGTTACTTTAGTAATAACTATAAATTATGCATAATGCAACTAACCCTAAATCAACCCCTATTTCTAACCCTATAGTACATGCCGTTAATTTTTATTACTTAAAGCTGGTGCCTGTAACTTTTTGGGGTTAAAAATGATCCAAAATATTTGTTTGAGCAAGTACATAACCAGCTAGTGTTCAAAACTATCTGCTTACCTTGGCACAATTTACAACAGTAAGCTTGTAATAATAATAATAATAATAATAATAATAATAATTTTGAGCATGAGCATTAACCAGATAGCAAGACATACTACCAGCTAGGTCAAGTGAGATCAAATATTTCTATGTTGTATTAAATTAGTCTTGTAGATAAACATTTCTTTCACAACTTTCCTCACCTGGTCCTTGATATGTAAATATTTCTCAGTAGCTTTCCTGCTTATCCACATCATTTACTACACAGGAATAATTAAAGCCTGGGAATCTGTGCTGTTCAAAGGAATCATTAATATGGAACATACTTCAACAAGTTAAAGAGCAAGCCCCTAATGTCTTTTTCATCTCAAATTGACAAACGCACAAACAAACCTCTCCATATTTAACATGATTCTTCCTCTCTCTTATATAACGGACTGCAGGTTACAGACATTACGTTCTTATGTAAGGGTGGAGGGAAGGGAGAGATGATTGGAAAGGACTGCACAGATCTGCCCTGCACCATTTCCTTTCAAGTTTGATTATTAATTTAATGAGGGCGAAGACAAAGAACATAATTGCTATGAGTGCAGAAAAAAATTGTTCAGTTTGGATCCTTAGCATTAATCTTGTTCTTATTTTTAATGAAAGTACATTTGGTTCTTATTTTGACCAACAAAACTGATTTGAAACTAAATTGATATGTTACTATTATACACTCACCTAAAGGATTATTAGGAACACCATACTAATACTGTGTTTGACCCATTTTGCCTTCAGAACTGCCTTAAAGGGATAGTTCACTTTGAAATTAAATTTTGATATGTTTTAGCTTACCTTATGGGCATCCGAGATGTAGGAGTATGTTTCCCCAGTAGTTTCAATTTTGATCATTTTAGGTCAAACCGTTCTTGTCTGTGCCTCACATAATGCAGGTCTATGGTCACCACCTCAAAGAGCATGCACAGAGAAGTCCAAATTAAAAAATCCCCCATTGTCAGCTCAGTACACATTGATGGCCTAAGACACAAAATGAGCGGTTTGTGTGAGAAAACGAACAGTATTTATATCGTTTTTACCTCTTGTACACCACAGGAAACACGCACGCGCGCCCTTGGATCAGTCGGACGTAGTGGTGTACAATTGAAATTGAAACTACTGGGGAATTGAAACTACTGGGGAAACAAATACTCCTACATCTCGGATGCCCATGAGGTAAGCTAAAACATATCAAAATATAATTTCAAAGTGAACTATCCCTTTAATTCAATGTGGCATTGATTCAACAAGGTGCTGAAAGCATTCTTTAGAAATGTTGGCCCGTATTGATAGGATAGCATCTTGTGGTTGACGGAGATTTGTGGGAGGCACATCCAGGGCACAAAGCTCAGGTTCCACCACATCTCAAATATGCTCTATTGGGTTGAGATCTGGTGACTGTGAAGTACATTTTAGTACAGTGAACTCATTGTCATGTTCAAGAAACCAATTTGAAATGATTTGAGCTTTGTGAAATGGTGCATTATCCTGCTGGAATTAGCTAGGGGGGGGGGGGTGAAATGCTGTTTCATGCATACTGAGCTTTTTACACTGTTAAAGACTTGGATTCCCATCCTAAACATAGACAAAGTTTAAAAAACTAAGTAGGACATTTGATGGAGTATTTCTGTGTCAAAAATACTCCTTCTGGTTTCTCACAAGTTTCGGAGATTTTTTTTCGAGTATGGCTCGGCTTGAAGTCGATAGAGCGGAAGATCCTTGTATGGGCCGTACGGGCTCTTCTCCCGGAAAGGTGCGCGTGACTAGATGCACGCCGCCCATAAACACTGCTCTCAGGTGTAGCAGTTCTAGTCGTCCGTGCAACACGTCTGTCGCTCCACTTTATTCCTATGGGTGACATCAAGCGACTTCAACGCTTCAGCACAGCATTCCGGGAAGGCAGCGCTGCATTTGAACCGATTTGAACGCAGAAATGACGGGAAGCTTCACAACATCGCTTCAGTCGCAAAAGTGGTCTCTGCTGTCAGGACTTCACGAAATCAACAGTTAACTTACCAAAGAAGTGTGTTTTTGACGGAGTGGTCCCAACGATAATGGTTCACGGTCCTGCTTTGGAAACAGGCGGTGAGTAAAACTGCTTCAAATGTCTGTTGTTGGCTATCTTCGCGTAAGTAAACATCAGTAAACAAAACGATCGTGTATAACGTTAGTTAACTTATCAATGGAGCATGTGATCTATGGTGTGTGTTTAAATACATTTGTTTAGCTGACCAATATAGGTGTCAGTTTGTTTATTGGAAACCACCCAAACATAAAGCTAGCGTTCTCACAAAGCGTGCTTCGTCATGCAAATGCGCTAACGGTTACTCCATTGTTGTTCTGTATAACGTTACACTAGTCTGACGTGCAAAACGTCCATAAACCGAATCATGTCCTCATAAACTGTGAGTAAACCCACACAAATGTTGACAGGCCACTAAATACAGTACATAGCACAGAGACGGACGTCCTGATGTTGTTGCTTCCCCTGTTCAATTTATTTCAGCCTCCGTATCTGATTGTGGATCATATATGTATTAGTTGAATCTGATAGCCATGGTTTATTTAGGGTAAAATTTTCATCTCCATGCTTGAGTTTGTCAGCTTTCAGAAGCTCACGTGCAGTAGCTGCATGCTCGTCATTCTTTAGCTCCGCCCACACGATACGGCTCCAGGTGCTCGGTTTTTTCCGGAAAGACACGGTACAGCCTATATTTCTTTTATAAATATAATAAAACTAAAGACTTTTCAGAGATATGAAGGATGCAATACTACTCTATAGGTACTCAAGATTGACATGAGATTGACTGAAACTGAGTGTTTCACCCCCCCCCTTTAAAAGAACCGAACTCAGACTCCTTTAAGTGGACCAAGAAGTGAATCAAGTGAAAAAGGACCCAGTTCTCTTTACGTTCACACTGTCCATGTACCTTAAAGAGGACTCAGATCCTTTTTGGTCCACTTTAGTGGGAATGTGGTCTCAGAACCCTTTGTGTTCAGACTGTTGCCTTTTGGATCATTGTTTGTCTGAACACAAAAGGGTCTGAGACCACATTCCTACTAAAGTGGACCAAAAAGGATCTGAGTTCTCTTTCAGGTACAGGGACAGTGTGAACGTGAAGAGAACTGGGTCCTATTTCACTTGGTTCATGTCCTTGTCCACTTAAAGGAGTCTGAGATCAGTTCTTTTAAAGAGGACCCAAGTGTGAAAACACCCTAAGGAACAAAAAGTCCAGTCCTTATTCTCTCAACTTCCTGTGTGACAGTTTACTTCCTTTCATGTCTTGTTTAGAGTGAGAATTCTAATGTTATGGCACCTGCAAGCATTACATCAATACAAGCTACTAGAGGAAGACAGAAGTGCCTGAAAATGTATTCTAATTATGTCTCTATTTTCTCTCTGTGACTTTCTCAGTCGCATAAAATTGCTGGTTGCCGTGGAGCCTGTCGTCATTGTGATGTGGTGGATGACAGCAGTAAAAGAACACTGAATCAGTATTAGTGAGGATGACTAACCCCAGAAATCACAGCTGTGTAAGAAAATGCTCAGAGAGATCTGGTCTCCTCACACGTTCACATTAGTATTCTGCTCATCCAGTCACTGTCTGATCGTGAGACCCTACGTAAATCCTCTCTTCTCTCATTCCTCCTCCTCATCTCGCTTTTCTGTTTGAACTGGTGGAGCTAAAATAATGACAAAAATTGAATATTGAATTCATCTTCAACACTTGAAGCTGTCATTTTGAAGCGGTCATCATATTTTTACATGTTTGATGTGTGTTTGTGGGTTTGTATGTGTGTGTGTGTGTGTGTGTGTGTGTGTGTTTTCATACACACAAAGACTGTTAGATTTGTTTCATGTCCATGGTGCATGTCTTTTATTTTATAATTTTGCCTCAGTCATGTTTCCTGTTTTCTGCTTGTCACATGCTTTCCTTGCTCCTCATGTTATCCTGCCATGTGCTCCCCTTTTGAATGTGACATGTCATGTATCCTATGTTCTCATTGGTTCATTGTTCGATTTAGTTTTTTTGATAAATCATACGTATTTGATAGGTTGATCAATTCGCATGATCCTGATTCTTTCACACTTTTGCTGGAACCAATCACAGACTGGCTTATTCCACCTGTCGCGCTATTGGCGGGTTAAACACAATGACGGATAGAGAAGGATGGCTCGATGCCCGTTGATCGCGCCTCTTGTGGTCTGATTAGTTGAAGGACTGTCTAATTGCATACAGAGTCATTTAAATTATGCTCGATGATCATGCCTCTTGTGCAGTAGAAAATACAGAGCAGACTCCCCATACCAACGTTTAAAAGATTGGTCTGGTGATAACCAGACAAACAAATTACTTACCCCTAAACCCCCCCCTAAAACCATCACTCCAGTATAGACAAATCGTATGAATCCATAAGAGTGAGGCTATACGAATTAGTCACCTCATACAAATAAGCATGAATTGGTCATGAGATAGTGTTGGTTCATTTGACTACAGTGAACCATTAGAGAAAAAGGAATGAACCATGAACTTGTGATGCAAAGTCTTCATTTCAGCAAACCGGTTATTTTTGGACAGTTCTGCTCAATGAACTGGTTCAAAAAGCTGATTTATAGGTTCCTGACGTCATCATGGAATGTCACTACACATTTCTTTTCAAACAACTCAGTGTCTTGTTAAAGGAAACATTTAAATAAGGTAATCATTACAGACATGCATAAACACAGATATGTAACATGTCTAAAGTTGTCTATATAAGAAAAATAAATCAGTCTTATAAACTTATAAATTTCACTTAAAGGAAGTGTATGTAAGATTGTGGCCATCTCCCCTTCCCCGTGACTCGAGGTTGCCAGATAGGCTGCAGGATCCATCAGGAACATTTTTAGCTGCAACTGTGGTAACTAGAGAAAAGCTGGCAACCCGGATGCCGAAACACTACTGACTTCGTGATTGGTCGATAGGTGGAGGGTGGAGCCAAAACACATGTCAATATCAACATCAGTTGAGGGCTGCAACTACAACTTTTAAATGACAATATTCTGGCCGGAGTACTGTTGTCAGTGATATAAGTATTTGAAATTAACATGATTTCTTAATGTCTTGTGACATATCAGGACCAATTTGTGATTAATTTAAATACATTTCTTACATACAGTTCCTTTAAAATGTAAAATATAATCTGTTATAACTGGTTAATTGCTGAGAACCGGCTCAAAAGAACGATTTGTTTAAGAAACAAAAATTACTACCATGAACATCAAATATAACCAAAACTAAATGACACACACACACACACACACACACACACACACACACACACACACACACACACACACACACAAACACTTTTATGTTAGATGTAATTAATTGTGATTAATTGATTTGTCAGTTTGATTTGATAATTTAATATAATATTATTACACTGATCAAGCATAACATTATGATTTATACTAGTCCTCCTTTTGCAGCCAAAACAGCCCTAACCCATCAAGGCACAGATTCCACTAGACCCCTGAAGGTGTGCTGTGAAATCTGGCACCAAGATGTTAGCAGCAGATCCTTTAAGTCCTCCATGGATCAGACTTGTTTGTTCAGCACATCCTACAGACATTTGATTGGAATGAGATCTGGGGAATTTGGAGGCCAAGCCAACACCTCAAAATCGTTGTTGTGCTCCTCAAACCATCCCTGAACCCTTGTGGCAAGGCACATTATCCTGCTGAAAGAGGCCACAGCCACCAGGGAATACCATTTCCATGAAAGGGTGTACATGGTCTGAAACAATGCTTAGGTAGGTGGTATGTGTCAAAGTGCCACATGGGTGGCAGATTTCCCAGCAGAACATTGCCCAAAGCATCACACTGCCTGCTTGCCTTCTTCCCATAGTGCAACTTGGTGCCATGTGTTCCTCAGGTAAGCAACGCACGCACGCAGCCATTCATGTAATGTAAAAAAAAATTGTGATTCATCAGACCAGGCCACCTTCTTCCATTGCTCTGTGTGTTCTGATGCTCATGTGGCCACTGTTGCACTTTGGGCAGTGGACAGGGGTCAGCATGGGCACCCTGACTGTAGTGCACTGTGTATTTTGACACCTTTCTATCAGAACCAGAATGAACTTCTTGAGCAATTTGAGCTACAGTAGCTCGTCTCTTTGATTGGACCACTTGGGCCAGCCTTTGCTCCCCACATGCACCAATGATCTTTGGCCGCACATTACCCTGTTGCCGGTTCACCACTGTTCCTTCCTTGTACCACTTTGGATAGATACTGATACTGCAATCACAATTGTCAACTGGCCCTTGTCAAACTCGCTCACACTAGCCAATTTTTCCTGCTTCTAACACATCAACTTCGAGGACAAAATGTTAATTTGCTGCCTAATATATTCCACCCACTAACAGGTGCAGGGATGAAGAGATAATCAGTGTTATTCACAAAAAGTGAAATTTGAAACTCAAATGTACTAAACAATATTCCACAACAATGTATAAATTTAAATGACAAATGTCTAAATAATTCTTTTTAAATCGTTATAGTCTAGCTTCATCAAGTTTGTGCTTGGAGGTTTTATTCATGCCTGAATAATTAACAGGCTCTCTGGGATTTTGAGCAAGACACAAATCAAGAAACAGACTTCATTATGATGAAAATGCTTCTCTGGTTTTGTCTGGCAACTGGGCCAGCAGCTCTGCCTAAGACCTAGTCCAAACAATGCCAAGTCCAGCGGGACTTCTGGTTCTGACAATATACAGACACACAATGGCAGAGCAATAAATTAAACATGTTTATTCTTGTTGAACAAGTACGTACAAACACATTCTCCCCATGCTCTCCTTAGCAACGCAATTATCCATCTTTCCAGAACCCTTTGATGAACTGAAACATTTTATCTTTAGAAACCCACGAAACTCAAAGGGTTGCGTCATGCTGGTGACTTCAAAAGCAGCCTAGCTTTGCATAGTCCGTGGAATAATGTGTACAAGAAAAATGTTCTGGCATGAGAGCCGTTGTTTGCTTATCCGTCTTATAAAAAGAACGGTTAGAAAGTGCGTACGTCTTTGTGAAAGACACAGGGAGGGACAAAGGCCAAAGCGATAGAGAGAGTGATCGTGAGTCCTGTTGTAGCCCAGAAAAGCTGAACGGCGCAGTGTGCTTTTGAGTGGATGCTAGTTGTTCTGATGAGTCACGAGAAGAGAGCGAGCGAGAAAGCACCACCCCCAGTCGACTCTCTTCCTGTTAGACGCACAGAAGGAAAATATCCTGGCCATCCCACACAAACAGGAAAATCGGAAGTCGACTGAAAATGGCAGCGTGACTGGGGCAGCATTTATACCTGGATCAACAGACAATAACAAGAAAATACCTTTTATCCACTAATTGCAGCTAGAATATTCTTGTGTTTAATTAAATCGTTTGCTTCTGTGAGTATCGCATGTATTCAATGACAGAATAATGTCCTCAATTAATGAAGCCCATGTAGGGACTATGGATGCCAATTACTGCATCCGGGTAGAAAAAAAGAAAGAAAAAAAGTCACATTGGGGTATAAAGTTGCAAGATAAAACTGCAAGATATAAAGTCATACTAAAAGAAATAAAGCAAAGACAATAAGCAGTTATACCATGGTCTGTCTAAATACTTGATTCTGATAGGCTGGAGGGTATGCATTAAAACCGTTTAATGCACAGGTATTTCCAAGGAAAGCACACACACACAGTCACTGCTAGAAACTTGCTATCAGCACTGCTCTGTTCAATGCATTGCCCTGTAGCTTTGCTACTGAATCGCTACATTTCTCAGCAACAAGGGGGTAACATCGCTGGTTTGAAGTAATTAAACTCACAGCTCTGATGTCAATGTAGAAATGATGAATAGATGCAGGTAACTCACTCATCTCTCTCCCTTGATAATGATTTAAATAAATTTATATAAATAATACTCATTCATTCAAATGTATTCTTACGCACTACTTTAAGCCGGGTGCACACTGTGCGATTTTTGCCACGATTTGGCCAAGATAAATTTAGCAAATCCTAAAAGATTCCTCAGATCCTAGGCTAAAATCTGACGTCTTTGGTCGTTAGTTTGACATGTTCACCGGCAGCCGATTAATGAGCGCTGCGATTAAATATTACCTCAGATGAAATTCTGGCAGTGTCAGAAGATTTGGCACAGAATCATGCAGTGTGACTTCTCCTACGACGACAGTCAAATCTCGGTTTTTCAAGACAAACTATGACCAAAACGAGAGCTAGACATTTCTTTGTAGCCAGCATTTCAGACCCGCGTGTAATGCAGCTCACTGTTACCGAACGCGTCATTCATTGATGATATAAAACTCCGGGTGAGTTTTCTTGCGCACGTCCGTTTTTAGCGCGCCTTAACTATCGTGCAGTCTGACATTAATGCCAACTGAGATCTTACAGTGTGACATGGCTTACATCGGGGATCATGTTCGTACAGTCTGACAAGGGGCATTCGCAAAGGATTTTGAAAATAAATAAATAAATCGCAGTGTGCAGGACCCATTATCTATCTGTTTCAAAGCAGGCAGAATGCTAGATCTAACAAGCCCTAACTGACAAAAATAACCATCCTTTTGTCAATGCTGGCAAATGACCATGGTATAAGCGGGATAGCCCATGGCTAGCTGTTCCAGGCATATACCGTATCATCATAGCAACCAAAGCGTTTGGGGAAAACGCAAAAATGCTGCACCTCCGAAGCACTCTCAAACACCACCAGCTGGCTGTTTACACAAGAGTGCCTGGCATTTGTTTTAGCTGGTTAAAATGTTTTGGTGGATATACTTTAATTGAATATCACCAATTCGTCTATTTAGCATTTATGCAATAATACAGGAGCCAAACATGAGAAGGTAGTCCAGGAGTCCGTATTGTAACTTATGGGTGGGGATTATGCAAGATGAGCGTGAGCGTGCCCAATTTACGAATTTTAATTCACTCACGTTTATCTATCAAATCGGATGTTTCCGAAGCATTTGTGAATCCGTAGAGTTTTTAAGAACGCCCCTTTTACATGCATATTACTCAGCATTTACTCATATATTTAGAAATGTTTAATTAATGAGGCCCATTGAGCATATGCTTTTTATGTTGTAGATTTAAGTCATGTTAACCACAGATTGTATTTTATGCATAAAAAATAAAAACTGATATATTACATTTGAAATTCTTATAGCAAGTAACCGGTTTAGCCAAAAAAATTGCAGCTCTGTTAACTAGATTTTTACATTAACTTAAATGAAATTGAAAAAGGGAATGCATGCCACAAGGCTGTTGCTAACTGGTTGCAAATTATTCTGTGCTGGTTTAAGCACATTGCTATACAGTTGCTATAGGGACTTCTGGATAATTGCTAAGGTTGTTTTTGGTTGTTGCTATGTGGTTGATACCAACTTCTAATATTTTGTTATCTACAAGACTCTTCTCCTTCAATGTAATGTCATTTCAATGTAAACAAATTGTCCTCATCCTATCTCTACCCTAAACCTAACCCTGCCCTTAATTTATCCCTAATCAGAGGGAAGTGATAGGTAAAGAACACTGATGTAGACACTAACATTAACTGTCTTTTTTTATTTATACTGTTGTCTGAGGTCAACTATTGATGTTTGTGTGGTTTTTACATTCAAAAACATCATAACTAATAAGTAATAGGCTATTTTCTACACTGGTTATGAGGCTTTGGGTTTTGATGGGCGTGACACTGGAGACTTGGAAGTAAATGCCCACGGCTATGATTAGAGAAGATTTGCATATTTAATGAGCTTCTGCTCCCCGGTCAGTTCAGTTCACATGAGGGAGGGATTGTTTTGAAGACGGCAACTGGAATGATTCTCTCGATCATGGGCTTGTAAATGTCTTTATCAAACAAACACAATAAATAATTTCTCATCCACCGGTGACTGATTGGAATATTGTTTTGGTATTACTTGGCCCGCCGGAGCAGTGGATATAAGTGCGAACCGCGCACACACACACACACACACACACTTGCGCACGCCCGCCCAGATCAAGAAAGGAATATTATTTCACTATTTGAGATTCACCGGCCTGCCGACGGGCGTACGTTTTGATAGCCCATCTGGAAAACACATAGCCCCGGGACTACTATTACATATAAAAAGATGTTTTACTTACATAAGTGTGTTGCACCATTCCTGTCGGATCCAATATAGAAGGCACAGCATTGCAAATCCAGCTCGACCTGGGACTTGTTTACAAACGATTCCTCAGTGAAATGAGGCGAATACATGTCTTCCCCGCGTGAGCTGGAACTACATTAAAAATAAATGGAGTATCACACATTCCTAATATTAGGATCAAAGGAAGCTTATGCAGCAACTGTGTTCTTCCACAACCAGGAATAGTGCAATATCTTGCTATTTTCTTCGGCATGTTTATTGCTGCTGGCTGGCGCGATCCGAACAGCTCCGTGGGTCAGTGGGCGGGGCTACTGAATGAGTCTTTTCTGGGCCTGGTGACTATAAAGTGACTAACAAGGAAGTTTTCAGCTCTGAAACTTACAGGACATTCATGACCTTATATATTAAAAGCTCAAGGGAAAGTTGATTTCTCAATTCACCACCCTTTTAAAAGCTAAACTTGACATAAACAGTAAACTTGTCCCTCAAATCTGACTGGCTGATTGGAATGTTGTTCCATGATCAATAAGGATGGGGATCCAGGAACATATTGTACTTGGTGAAATCACATTTACCAGGGATGGACTAATGTTAGGTTTTACTTTATTTGAAAATACTAGACAGCTTGAAGACAGGAGCATTGATTGCTGATAGTGTGTGTGTGTGTGTGTGTGTGTGTGTGTGTGTGAGTGTGTGTGTGTGTGTGTGTGTGTGTGTTTGAGTGTAAGTGAACATGTACTTGTCTGAAGTACTCTCACTCACTCTCTCTCTGCGTCATTTCTGACACCTGTTTCCTGCCCCTGCCACACTTCTGTATGACCCTTATCCACCCACTGCAAACCATAACAATCCATAGCTCTCCACCACTCAGAGATCCTGCCGCCCTGCACTGCTGTGCTTCACGCTGGGACTGACTGACTCACGGTCTGCCGTGGGAGACACATTGGATTTCTGCTGTACATCTCTCATGCTTCTGAGCTCATGGAAACGAAGAGGGGGGAAAAACGTAGTTTAGCTAAATAAAAACGAGGTGTGATTATGGAGAAATTTACATAGTCAATCACGGCTTAATTAGAGCCACGCATAAAAGGAAATGTGTTCCTGAGAGAATCATTGCTGGCAGCTACTTTCACACATGACTGGCATAGTGCTACACTGGCATCAGTGTGCTCATTTATTTGTTTATTTATGTAATTTTGCTGTCATTTCATTCAACACTGCTCATACAGAAATTAACATTCAAAAAATCCATATAAAAATACTACATTTATTGTACACCATACTGAGATTTTTTTACTAAAAACATAACACGCTGGTATGTTGTTGTTATGCAGTTACAAAGGAGTCCCTGGTTCAGGGTGGTTTTAATGCAATTCTATGAGATTGATAATGTGTTCAAAATTATTGTTAGCACATTGCTATGTGGTTGCAACAATGTTTTTATATGCTGCTATGTGGTTGCTAGGGAGTTGCTATGCAGTTACAAAGGTTTACAGAGGTTTTTTTTAAACATATTTTGTGGTTCAGGGTGGTTTTAATGCAAGTATATGGGGTTGATAATGTGTTCAAAGTGGTTGTTAGCACATTGCTATGTGGTTGCAACAGTGTTTTTACATGCTGCTATGTGGTTGCTAGGGCGTTGCTATGCAGTACAAAGGTTTTCTGAGATTTTTTGACATATTGATATGTGGTTGCTAGGGTGTTACAATATTTAATTACAAAGTTTTTTTTTTTAAGAGGTTGCTGTGTAGTTCATGCAGTGGTTTTAATGCATTGTAATGTTGCTAAGGTGTTCAGAGTGGTTCTTAGTCTGTTGCTTTGCAGTCGCTATGGTTTTGATTGCTTTTTTATCATGTTGCTGTTCAATTCAGAATGTTTTTAGAGCATTGCTCAGTGGTTGCTGATGTGTTTGATGTGGTTCTTATCCAGTTGCGTATGTGGTTGTAAATGTTTTTTGAGGGTTTTTTTAACATGTTTCTATGTGGTTGCTATGTAATGGCAAACGTTTCTGGAGTGCTTTTTTAACATGTAGTTATGTGGTTGCTAAGTCGTTGCTAGGGCTCCGAGTAAACCACTCCACAATAAACCATATGATTTGACAAATAAAAAGCAGTTACTACAGTTAATGCAGCAGTATCAGTAATGTTATTTTGAAAATTAAACTATGAAAACTAAGGGTAACAAGGTTATGGCAGTCTCATACACACACAAAACTTTTTGGTCACTCTGAATGCCATTTTGTGAGAGGAACCACAGCTCTTTATTGCAACGAGTTAACAACCCTGCACTTCCTGAGCCAGTATTGTCTTTGTTTTTTTTGTTGGCCAAGCAAAACCGAACCATATATGCTAATAGTGTAACATTGCTTGAGCCCTCCAAACGCAGGGAAGGTAAATGTTTAATAAACGTGCTTACACAAAGCGGCTCACTATTTACATAAGGTTTATGAAGTACATAAAGTTGCTGAACCTACGCCCGGTGCTGTATGTTTTGTTTTTGTACAGTTTCCAAGCACCTGGGCTGGCACACCAGAGCGCCCGCCTTGGAGATTTTCATAAGCATGGCTGTGAGAACATCAGTTTATTGAAAGATAAAGCCTGTGGCCACAACGTCTGAGCTCGCAAACCAGATGTGACACACTGACATGGCACAACGGCTCCCCGGGCTTTCGCAGTGTTTCAGCTGCTGTTTGGGTTGTGTGTCATTTGAGGGGGGCTTCAACATGTCTGTTCACATCCTTCCCAGACCTTAATGAGGAAGATCCAGGATTCTGTCTGCCTCCGTTAAAAGCTAAAGCAGACATGATCAATTGCTGCCCACAGACAGAGATGTATGAATCACACACGCACACACCCACCCCATTGCGTCAAGGTAAGAGCGATGTGCTATAGGCAATGGTGCATAATAAACATTTAATTTACCTAAGTCCAGTTTTCTATAAATATTGGCCAGATTTGGGGTCGTTCATGGGCAACCAAAGGTCACGTCTTCAAAAGCTTCACAAACCTGCCAGGGGAACCGTGTTTTCCACAAATCAGTGAGTGGGCCGAGCATCATCTGTGCTCAATTACAGAGCATCAGCCCTGCAGATCGCCAGAAGGAGATCTTTTCCTGATACTTCTACTTGAAAAATTGGAGCTGTCAATGTGCCCTCAACCTACTTTTCAGTAATGAGAAAGTTCCCCACAGGACAAAGCGTGAAACTTAATGAGAAACAAAAGCAAAATATCAGTAAAATAGGGAGATCCAAATAACATTTGCTTCATGCACATTAATTACAAATGCATACAAGACTAAATTATTGAAACCATTAATTATTGAGACTAAAATATATGAAACCAGATGTATCAGCTGATTGCCACACACACACACCCAGGGTATTGTTCTTCCCTCTGACTGACAAACAAGGGATATCCACTAGGATGCATGTCCAGGATTTCACAGAATAAATACACACCAATATTGTTAGTTCTGCCACTGTTGACAGAAACTATCAAGCTTGCATGTTTGTCTTGGGTGTATCCAAAGCTAAGAAGTGAGCTGCTGTGGACAAAATCTTTGTGTTAGGCATTTTCTCCAGTATTTGAGTGAGAATCTAAGCTGGCATGTGTTGTTGGGAACTTTCTCATGTAAGCTAACACAGATTGACAACAAGAGCAAATTTAGATCAGTCTGGTGTAACCATTTCTAACTCTTAAAACAACAAGTTTCAGCATCCAAAACATTTAGAAAGCATTTCAGATTAAACATTGATTGTGCAAGCAAAATGTTATTAGCACAGATTTCCATATGTGCCGCATGATTCTGTCCTATTTTTGTAGTATGTAATAGTTATTTTGTGGCAGCTTTTCTCCTGTGAGCAACCGCTGAAACTTCTCTGGTAATTAAATGGCAATCCTCTGAGATGTGTTCAGACCATTGGTGGCCTAAGGGGGGATCGCTTTCCCGCAAAACCCTGACAAAAACAGACACACATTAAACTCTGTTCACTGATAACATTTGAAATGGTATTTCTCTAAACTCAAACGGTTCAGAAAGTCAACATGCCCCTGGGACTTAGAAATTTGAGGTATTTTAAGGTGGAGGAAGCTAAAATTTAAGAAAAAAATAGTAATACAAGTTTGTTTTGTGCTGGTTCCACATGTTTTTGTTGTTGTTGTTTTTTAACATGTAGCATAGTAGTACAAATATATTTTTATACCTTGTTACCAAATGATACCGTGCTCACTATTTGTGATAGACAACCGCATTAAATTACAGATGTGAGTCTTGAAATGTCCCGTTCACACAGCAACTTACAGAAGCATCTCGAATACTGTCTGTATAAACGTGCAAAGGGAGTCAAGCCTGTATTCTCTTACCATCTCTAACCATAGAGACAGTGACAAAGTAATATAAAAGATGGCGACGTCCATAAACTGAAAGGTCTTATCACTTTTGACATAAGTCCAATTGAGCTGCCAGTTTATCCGTCAAACTTTTTTTTCAAACTCACCAACCCCAAACTTTTTAATAGTAGACTATAAAAGCAGTGCCATTGTATTCTTTAAAGAGCAGTTGGCTACTATGGTACATATGCTAATTATTTAGTAACATGCTATAGGAATGGACCATCACCATCTGATTCCATCATGTTACCAATGTAGCGCCACAAAACTTTTTTAAAAGGCTCAGCTCTCTTTTAAAGGGATACTTCACCGCTTGGCCAGTAAAAAGTCCCGGCTGAAAAATCCTCCCTCACATCTCCCCCTCCCCCTTATTGACAGCAATGAGAGAGTGATGGGGAGAAGTGAGGAAAGATTTTTCAGCTGGGACTTTTTTACTGGACCGAGTTGAAGTACTCTCAGAAGTGCTATTCCGCCATACATTATAGTTCTCCTTTTTAATCCGCTTAGAAAAGAAAAAATACTAGGTCGTTCAACTATTTGTGTAACTGTATTCAAATAGGGAAAACGTGGAGGTGTTTGGTCGCTTCTAACTTGATCTCTGTTTGGTACCATAGTGAATGAACTGGGCTTAGTGGGCTAAGATAAATGCTATCAGACGAGAGAGGTATGTATCAACTCGTTTTATTTAAGGGAATAACATAGTTTAATTTGAAAAAGTATCCCTTTAACAATGAGACCATACTCATCGGTTTATTAGGTTAAAGTAAGACATGACATCATGTTTTACAATTTCCAGAACTGCTCAGACACAACTTGGGTTGAACATATTTGACAATTTGTTGAAAAGAAATTATGTCTAAAAAAATGTGTCCTTTTTATAAATAAGTTTACTTTGTTTTTTTAAAATATGATTTCAGACGTCAGCAGGGCTTGTAAGGCAAATGGGAAGCCACTGTGTGTGCGTATATGTGGGCAGCTTTGGCATTTTCAGAAACAAGAAAGTTATTCATAGTAAGACACAGTTGCCAATTGGGTTGGTTCCACATGAAATACATGTGATTTTGGGCCAAAGGGAATTCTTCTCCCAAGACTGAAGGCAAGGAACCAATGTGAAATATCACAGCACTGCTGGTATAAACCTCTTTTCCTGGTATCTGAAAGCATTTTCCTGAGTGTTAAGTATGTTGTTGGAGCTGATTACTCGAGTGATTGCAATACCTTGTCCAAATTCAATTAGAAAATGTTTCATCTTCCTACACCAGATTGGTCCAATGCACGTTTAACTCTTTCTTCATCTTCCAGCCACATTGTTTTTGTCCCTGAGCAAACTCACAGTGTGGGGGAGAGTGGGCTTGTGAAAACTTTCAAATGCCTGAAAAAAGTTAAAAATGCCTGAACTATTCTGATTATTATATACTCTTCTTTCCTTTCAAGATGTATTCCACACTTACGGGGTCAAATGTTAAATCTGAGGGATGGATCAATTTGGGAAATGATAGAGAGCTTTTTTTCATACGATGAATCCTGCAATGAATCTGTGAAGCCCACACATCAGCACAACATGTGCGTAACCAGCACAGCTGTGTGACATGACTTCAGGTTCGTCACACATGCCCATATGCATAAACACATGCCAGAACGAACGCTGGCGTATATGCATACACACACACACACGCACGCACGCACACACGCACACACACACACACGTGCGCAAAAGCATCATACTCATCTATGGAGATGCTTAGCAGAGGAATTGGCAGTATATTTTTAAGAAGTATGTGAGTCATCCATGCAGAGAATTGGGTTGTTAGAAGTCTGCCAGAATTATTATTTGCATAGGTCATGGAGAAACATAATCAAAATCTTTTTTAAAGAGTAAAAGCATTGGAGAAGAACCAATAAATTATTTCCTGAAGGAAATCATAGAAGCATGTCAATGTAATATTGAGAAATGAACAAATTTTATAGTATTCTTCTTCTTTTATAGTATTCTTTAATTCTGTACAATCGTCTACTGGGAGTATGACGAGGACAATAACCTATTAGTTTCATCCTATTTTTAATAGTTTATCTTTTTAGTTAAATGTATCTTTAATAGCTAATTCGTTAAAGACAACCTGTCAAATGGGCTTATAAAAAACCTTCACATTAAAATTTGGTTTTTGGGTTGTCTTTCAAACAACTGCTTAATTGTGGAGTTTTGGATCCTAAGATAGATAAACGGCTAAATTTACTGCACTGACATAATAAGATATGCCAGTAATATTTGTGATTCTCCATTTGAGGTGTGGCTATATCCTTACTCTTCCTGGGAGTTTGCCTCAAAAGCTTCCTTTTATTGTAAGATGGAAGTATAGTTTATTTGTTGTGTTATGCCATGTGTCATTCATTTGACAGTGTAATGTTTCCGCCTTTCTATTATCCATCTGATACCTATCTAGAAAGTTAGATATTTTAAAGAAAGTCAGTAACCAGACAGTTGATGGCACCCATTGACTTACATCCTGTTTTATCAACATTCTTTATAATATCTTCTTTGAGTAAATGCTTTTCATTTTTGGGTGAACTTTCCCTTTGAATGGGTCATGGCATGAATTTTGTTCTTATTATTTTAATATTATTCCTTGAGGTTCACTTATAATAATATTACGTTTTTTACACAATATGTGGAAAAACAATTATTTTCAACCCACATTTTGACCTGTTATTAAGAGGTGGCTCCTTTAAGGTTTGTCAGTAAATGGCGACTATTGACTAATGTCATTGAATTGAAAACATTATCAATGCCTACTGCACAAGTGTTTTGAAAAAATTGTCCATATAAAACCATCATTTAAACAAAGCATTATGAAATCCTTTACTTACGGATGCAGCTGCCGCCAAATCCAGTCGGCTGCTTCATTTTTCAACAGGCTTCTTTGCAAACTCTCCATTACACTGTGCCTCATTAACCATATACAAATTAACGTTATCTGAACAAAATCATCCGGCATCCGGGACGCCATTTGTTTCCGAGCTGTTTCAAAGCAAAAGTTCTTTCACTCTTCCATTTCACCTGTTGTTTACAAACTCAAGTATGTGGAGTGTGTCAGGAACTAAAGGTACATCTGTATCAGTGTAGTCAGCAATTATAATTTGATTTGCTTTTTATGCGATGTGATGCTCCATCCTTCAAGTAATTGAATGTCAGTGGGAGGGGCCTGTCTTGCTCGTTGTTAGGAAACGCATGACAAATTACATGTGTCCTAAAATCAGCTTAAAGGTGCGCTGTAGTATTTTTGCAGTAAAATATCCACAAAACACTAGGCCAAAAACTATCTAATATGATAAACAGAGCTGCGTTACCATCATACCACCATGACATCTATATGATGTCTATGCGTTACCTCCTACTCTGACCGGAGAAGCGTAAATAGCGCCACCGATTGTGTCCCGTCATAATAAAAGTCCCGATGCTCGCGAGGCGTGTGTTGTTCATCTCATTAACAATCGCTCCAGCAGCCTTACTTAGCTTCACAGCACTCGGTAACGCTCTGCTTCATACTACAGTAATGTTAATAACCACATCCATCAACATGATTTCTTCCCGAGTCCTATTTTCCACCGGCTGTAAGGTAAAGATCACATGTCCCAAGATGCTCAAACTTGGCATCAAACTATGGGTGTGTCTCAATCAGATCCCTAGTTCAGTAGTCAGGTCACTGATGAGGGAGTCAGCCCATTGACTTATGTCCTAATCAGTGGCCTGACTAGTGAACTAGGGAGCTAAATGAGACACAGGGTATGCCTTTGTTTTGAATTTTACTTTGATAAGGAGGATGGGGAGTGTGATCATACAGCAGCTCTGTATCTGGCCTTTCTGTACTTATTTCCTCACACTAGAACTGGTAATTATGTAAAAATTGTAAATATAATTGTAAATAAATAACTAGCATAATGCTCAAGTCTGAAAATGTTCGAACACATGAAATGACTGAATTTGAAAAAAGTTTGTGAGACACCATTTTCTAAAGTCTCATCAATATTATTTTATTTTATAAATATTGCAAATCACGTTCTAATTGCAATACAAATGCCTTATAACGGGGGCAAACTTGATCAGAGCTCGATGTTTTCTGTTCGACCGTCAATCAGAGATGTTTCCGACGGTCTGAGATGCTATTAGGTTTTCCAAATTTTGCAAAAATGTTGATGGAGTGGCAGTGGACACCAGCTATTATCATATTTCTTTTACAACAACGGCAAAAGTCTTCAGAAGCCATTGCAACATCTTCCTCGAAATCACAAACAGAGTTGTTGTTTCAGATGTTTCTCCATCTCCATACGTTATTTTTGTAGAAAATAAATTACTTGAAATTACCCATATTATATATATATATATATATATATATATATATATATATATATATATATATATATATATATATTTTTTTTTTTTTTTTTTTCATTAGACATTATACTAAGTCTAAAAGACAAAGATCACAATGCGATGTTAGAATTTTGGTGTTTTATTCATTAAATAAATAAATAAGAAATTATGTACACAATAAATATTCTGTAAGGACAGGGGTGGGGGGTGGTTGAGTGCGTGTCAAGAAACAAGCAATATTTTTTGCAGATTATTACATGCATGTGTGACCCATCAGCATTTTACCACACATACACACAACAAGAAGTCTGTTTCTTGTCAAGGGATCCCTGGTCCCAGCCCAGACTTTATCACATCATTCCTCTTTACTACAGTCTCTGAAATTCAGCGTTTGTAAATCTACAGAGTCTGTTCTTCAGAGTAATTGAAGACTTTAGCTCAATCCAGTTCACATCCAGTGGACATTCAGTTCAACAACTCCTCTGTGGCCTTGCATTGAAATAAATCATCAGTTCATGCTGAGTCAGTGGCCAACTGTTCTTCTCATCTGTCAGTCTCAGTTGCATCACTGCAACAGCATGTTCAGGGCATACTCCAGACGACTCCGCAGGTCTGCAGTGCAGCCTGTGCCGAGCAACGTGCTCAGTTGGAAGGTGGTGGAGGTTCGCTCCTCGTTGATGTACGTCAGCAGGTATTCATCCTGCTGTGTGCACAGGATGAGCTTGGTGTGGTCGTGGTAGAAGTTCACCTGTTGGGAGATGAAGAAAAAAGGCTTTGTTATTCTTGAACTGACGTGAAACGCTTTCACAGGATGCAGGATGTTATTACAGCAGGGTTTGTGACCTTCTTCTTCCCACAGTGCTATAGTGTACACAGCTTTTTATCTGAACAGACAGACCTGACTGATAACTACCCATGAGTTGTGATGGGCGTAGAGAGCACTAGACAGTAGCTTTTTAGTAGTTCTACCAAGGTTTGCAGACGTATGTGTTATCTACTGCTGCATTAAAAGAATAGTTCACCCAAAAATGACAATTCTGTCATCATTTCCCCTTAAGTCATTATTTTTTTGGTGATGTTAGGCAATATGTTCCTGCTTATCTTTTCTTTACAATGAAAGGGAATGGTGACCAGGTGCTGCCAATCTCCAAAATGACCAAAAAGGCTAGAAGTTATGGTATATTAAAGAATGTTCATTTATGGGCAAACTAACCATTTAACAGCTGCTTTGTAATAAATAAAGATGATCATAATATTACCTGGAATGTGCCATCATTGAAAAGCATCAATAAAGCTCTGTCTGATTTCAACCACTGCAGAAGATATATTCTGGTCTTCTGGGTATCTGGTTCACTAATCACATCCCCTCCCTGAATGAAAAATAAGGAAAAAATTAATATTTTATCTGAAGTCTAGACCAGAATATCAAGTCTATGACTTTTAGACCTGTAACAAATTCAAATCTGAATTCAAACAGAAGGGGTTAAACTAAGGGTGCACTCACATCCATCAAATTCTCTTCCATGTAGTGAGCAAAGTACTTGAGGATGGTGACCTGCGCCACGGCACACTCAGGAGCTTCAATAACAGAGAAAACAGACTTCTGGCCGAGCGCAGCATACTGGTGAACAGTCCTAAAAATAAAAAAACAACAGATTTATTAGAAAACTACATCGTCAATGCAACACAAAGCTCGCTGTTTGATTCTACAGCTACATATATGAGGTCTATGACTAATGCTTGCTCTTGATGTGTAATGTCATTTGTCATTCAACTGACATTTCCAGGATATTAGTGAAACATTTTCATCTAGAATGTATGATGAATGCATATTGAATATACACTACCGTTCAAAAGTCAGGTCAGAAAGATGTTTTTTAAAGAAGTTTCTTATGCTCACCAAGGATGCATTTATTTGATCAAATATAGAGTACAATGTGATTACAATTTAATATTCAATAACTTTTTTCTACTTAATTAAATTGTAAAATGTAGCATTTATTTCTATGATGGCAAAGCTGCATTTTCACCATCATAACTTTATCATCATTATAATATGCTGATTTGTTGCTCAAGAAAAATATAGTTATTAACAATGTTGAAAAAAGTTCTTTTTTGACTTGTTTTTAGGATTCTTTGTTGAACGGAAGACTAAAATGATAGCATTTATTTGAAATACTGTCTATTTTTTCTGTCACTGTCACTTGTGTTGTGATGTCTACAATGACCAGTAGCGTTAGTATTTATTTTTTAATTCATTTGATCAAATATCGTATATAATTAAAAAATATATAAAATGTACACAATAATTATAGGCCACAGTATTGGAGCATCCCTAGTTTATGCATACTGGTAAGCACCTGCTTTATGAATATGTATTGCATAATGTTTGGCTCCTTCAGAAATAAATCAAATTGACATTACATACTTTTTTTTTTAATTGAGCAGAAGTAAGTTAGCAAACAGTCAACTTGAAGCACCTACTTCTTGTCAGAGAGGAGACTCATGTGCATTCCGTTGTTGAAAAGGACGCCCACTGTGTTGTCAGACAACTGATAGCCAAAGCCATATTTGTTGGAGTAGTCAACCCACTTAGTCACCCACTTCAAATTATTACAACCATTTCCTTTGGGAAGGCTGTCCGCTGTGGGGAAAAAAAAGTACTTTGAGATGCAAAGAACACACATTTTCTTCACTCTACAGAATGGATTCGGTATAGAAAATCCTGAGTGTGAAGTGAAGTGTAATGTGTCTTATTCACCTTTAGGCATGTGTTCAAGACAGCCTCTCAGAACACTAATAACAGCCTCTGCCACAATACCAGGGGTGGTGTCTTCAAGACCTGCAGAGAGACAGCGGGATACATTGCATCAGCTTGGGATACTAATGAGCTGAAGTCCGATCGAACAGGTGAAACACACACATACACACACAAACACACACACTTACATTCACTGCTGCTGCTGCAGCTGCCCAAGCTGCCTCTAACAATCAAGTGAATGGTATCTCTTGTCTGCGGCCTTCCGGCAGTTGCCTGGGTAACAGGCTTTCTTGTAGGTGCTGACGGATTTCCTCCTTCCTAAAGAGGAGAAATTGCAGCATATGTGTGTCATGAATGACCGAACACTTAACCATTACTTAACCTTCATTAATATCTCAGAGCTGGTGATGAATTTCTTATTATAGTCTGCTATAAAGGGAATAATGCTCACCTCGGATAAGTGTGAAGTAATCTGATGACTGATGGCAGTCTTTCTGAAGTCTTGACGGAGCTTGAATATGTCTTCCTCTTCTTTGGCTAAGCGATCTGTCGGAAGGTAAATGGTTATTCACGGGTTCATCAGAAATGAATGGTGCTATAGTTAAATAAAGTGAGCACTTACTTATATTTTCATAGTACTTGGCTTTGTCCTTCTTGCCACCGAAAAGAGCCGCAGCTGCCTTTTTGAAGAAGCTCCTGGCTGGACTGGAAATGTGGAAGTCCGGGGCAGAATGGCAGCAGCTGACAGGTAGTGTTTCTGGCATGAAGCCCTGCGACAAAATCAAAACAAAAACATTGACCAAAAATCCAACTGCTTGGCCGGATATACTGAAACCTACGCTGTGACAAATAAACGTACCTGGGTGAAAAATTCATGCTGAATGATGCCGTCCAGGTGCGGGCGGTCCACTGGGTTCTGTGCGAGCATGCCGGAAATGAGCTGTTTGGCAGGAAGAGAGAGGGAGGCAGGAAGTGTGTAACGGGCCTCTCGGATACAGCGATATGTCTCCTTCAGGTTAGTGGTCTCGAACGGAGGTTTTCCCAGGAGCATGGTATACCTAAAAAGGAAGATGAATGTAAAATGAATAAGGATTTGGCTCTCAAATTGTACCCAACATCATGACATTTTTCTTAAACAATGATCATTTAAATGTTCATATTAGGGCTGTTCTTTTTAATATAATTAACTCAATGAGGACTGGAGCTGTCAAGCATCAAAAACGATAAATAAAAGGAAGTTCTCTTTAATCATATATGATAGCTAGACTGACATAACAGTGAGTAACAATCACAACTTAAGTCATCAAAAGAAATCTCCATAAAAGACAATTTTATGGTGCTATATTTCAGCTACACTTTATTCACATTTATAATTTTGATACCAGCACAATCTTCAAAAAGACATATTTTGTGTTTATCGGTTGACAGAAAGTACTTCAGGTTGAGTAAATGATGCTAGAACAGGTCATCACTGGAGACCAGCTGTGCTACATGTGCTGCTATTATGATATTCAAGCACTGAGCTAAAGCAGAATGTAATGTAAACATTATTTCACAGAGAGGCGGCAATCATTGAGAATTCATACTGAGCAGTTTCCAAATATAGTGTAAAGAGGAAACCCTCGGATCTGATGGTGACAAACTTACATGACGCAGCCCAGAGCCCACACGTCAGACTCCCAGCCGTGGCCCTGTTTGTTCAGCACTTCCGGGGACAGGTAGTTGGGTGTACCACAGATTGTTTTGCGCCTGTTGCTAACTGGCTCCAGTTTGGCAGCCAGCCCAAAATCTCCCACTTTCAGTTCCATTGAGTCACTCACAAACAGGTTGCCTAGAATGGTAAAAAAAAAAATTCTAACTACTTATGAACTGATGGAATGTTAATATACATCATGCAAGTATGTGAATGCATGCATACCTAGTTTCAAGTCGCGATGCAGGATCTCTAAATCGTGAAGGTATTTTAAAGCAGACACCGTCTGTTTCAGGTAATACCTCACTTCAGGTTCTGTTAGGACTTTACGTGCCTTGAGTATATGGGCCAGTGACTAAAAAAGATTACTAGGAGTCAGTTAAGGAGCACACGGTCATTTGAATTATATAATAGGATTCCTCACTAAAAAAAACATTTAAATTGATTTAAAAAAAAACTTTTAAAATTGATACTTACTCTTCTACTGCAGTACTCCAATAGAATATATATGTTGTCTTTGTCTTCAAAGTGGTGGTAGAAATGCACTATGTGTTTGTGGCTGAGAGCTCTGTGCAGGTCAATCTCTCGGTTTATCTAGAAAAACAGAATACAAAACATCAGTGAGAGGTCTTGATTTATCACTCATGAAGTATTATTTACATATGCCATGTGTCGGTCCTACTGTACCTTTTCTCTCTGGTGCGGTTTTGACACACGCGTATGCGGGATGATTTTGGCAGCATAGACTTTACTTGAAGACAGGTCGGTCATTTCATAGCACTTTGCAAATCCCCCCTACGGCATAGAAAGTATAAGATAAGTAACAGTTAACCAACAAAAAGAGATTTTCAAGAAGCAATGCAGTCATAACGAGCTAGTGCACAGATACTGTATAATAGGCTATCTAATCATAATTTTTTTCACATAACACAATACTTTTAAATATCATATTATCATTGAGCTCATTACCTTTCCCAGAACTTTTCCCCGGCAGTAACATTTCCCAGTATTGGGATCTGTAATGATTCTGGAATACTCTGTGCCTGTCCGGCTGTTATCCTCTGGCTTTTTCCATCCTTGTTCGCTTATTTTATTGATCTCACACATCTTTTCGTTGTGTGCCGTTATAGTTGGGTAAGAGGTATTCCTTAGTGTCTCCATAACTCTATTACTGTGTGCTCTCACAGTGCTGCTGTGCCGGCTTGTCTCTTCGCTTTTATACCTCAGCATTCGCGCGCCTCTCCTCCAGACGAACTACGTCATGAGAGGGGAAGACCCTATATGGCGCGTGAGCTCTGGCGTAGTTATCTGTGAAGTACCTCACCGTATTCATTATTAAACACCCTAGACACATCACAGACACCTACTAGACAAAGATTATAGCAGAAAACCGGCTCTATCTGTGCAATGGTTCATATATTCATTAGCCACACTTCAGTCTCTCGCAGACAGTGATGAATTGGCCCACTGATCTTGTTTTTCGGTCAAAGGTATATAAATGTATACAAATGTTGTATACAAAAAAAAAAAAAAAAAAAAAACAGAGATATCGACATAATATTGAAAATCCGTAAATTAACCATGGTAAGGTCGTTTGAAAGATCCTGTCTGATTCAGAGTGTCAGAGCATCACCATGTGGTGATAAAGTGACATACATCTGGCATGTTCCATTAAAAAAAAAAAAAAATAAATAAATAACACACACACATTATACTTACAAAATGTTGTGAGAACTATTATATATGTTAGACTATTACCCAACATAAAATGAGCATTGCATAATTGTAAACAAATATATTAGTATTCCCCTTTAAATAATAATAATAATAATAGATTTTATTTATAACGCACTTTTCATTCTGAAGAATCTCAAAGTGCAACTGTGGTGGTTACAAAAATAAATAAATAATAAATATGTGAAAAATTTATAAAAAAATACATTTATTTTTATTTATTTATTCAAAATACCTGCTCAGCTTTGAATGAATGATCGATCGATTATTTGACTGTATCTCTGTTTTTCCCTTGGGAGTGTTCACCTGCGGGGGAGGGGGCGCGCTGCTCACCAAGACTGTACACAGACTCTGATGGAAGCAGCAGCAGCTCCGTGTCCTGTGTTTTTTGAGGTATGGAACACAAATGCATTAAGAGTACGTTACATGTCAGAGTTAACGATGAATGTCAATTACGTTGTTTAAAGTGTTAATGAGTTTCTGTTAAAGAGGGTGTAAAAGTTTGCTTCGAGTTACGTCTGTATTGCATGTGCTATGCATTTCATGCTAATGATGGAGAACATGTTGCCTCAGAAAAAGCTAAATGACTTTCGAGTGAAATGACAAATCTAACGTGTTTTGGATAAGTAAGGCAACAGTTATGAGTTGCTGTTTACTGTGCTTCAAAAGGAAATCAAATGTTTATTCAAGTGTATAACAACAAAACGTTTATGATGCTATGTATGAGTAATATTGTTTTAAATGTACATTACATATGTTAATTTGTGGACACGTCACACAATAGTCAAGATAAACGGAGTATAAGTGATTATTTTCTTATATTGTGACTTGATGCTCTGTATTTCATTGACATAAAAATATTTGAACTCATTTAAAATGTTTAATACAAACAATACACAGACTCTGATGGTGAAGCAGCAGCAGCTCCGTGTCCTGTGTTTTGTTAATAATTATATCTCCCCTCATCAGCCAGTGAGGGTACTACACAACAAAAAGATAAAATATAGAATAATATAAACAATCACCCAACACATAACAGTTAAAAGCTTTTCTGAACAGAAAACAGAGCTGATAGTGGAAGTCTCTGTAAGCTCCACACCACTGTGGTCCACTCCATGTATTAACGTTACATTTCTCCCAGCGCTAGAGGCTCTATTGCTACATATTCTCAATTTGGCAGTGTCCTGATGACATCGCCGAAGCATTACAGCTGAAGACCAGATGAAAGGGATCGCTGCAGCTCCATGCAGGAGGCAAACAAAGTTTTCCGGGCATTTCTGTGGACACACCGGGGTCGATGCAGAAGTCCAAGCCATTCCACGGCCGAAATGCAGATGGAACAGCGACGCAGCCGAGCATCTCAACATCATGCCGAACACTGATGACGCTAGCCCAGTGCGAACTTCAGCCACCATGCAGTTCAAGCCCGAAGGAGACTACCAGTGAACAGCCGACACCCAGAAGAGAGAGAGAGCAGCTGCAGCGAGGAACATCAAATGTCCTTCAAACCAGAAACAACCGCAACAATTCTAACAAAAACGGCAGAGAAGCGTTGGAAAACGGCGACCAACGTCCTCTCATTGGCTGCCAGAATCAGCAACAGTCCTAATTGTAGCTCTGACTGTTTGACTAGTCACAAACATAATAAAATAAAATCTAAATCTAATAGTACAGTTAACATGATTTGTGGATGGAGAAGCGGCGAACAGACAACGCCAGCGTCCTCTCCCCCAACGTTGCCTAGCAACAAATAACATTGTATGTACCATTTCTACAGCATGACAGGAATGCAAGACAATTCTTATCCTCAAAATCATCTTTTTTATTTGCTATTCTGAGATATTAAAAAACCAAGATCATTCTTTTTGTTTTTTTGTATTAAGGCAATATTATTGGTTGTTTATTTCACAGATTAGTTTAGAATTTGACAACACACAAAATCCATTTTTTCATCAATCAAACCTCTGGTAATAGAACAGGGGTGGGGGTGCTTTCAGTAGATGAGGAGAAAATATGCTTTTCTCCTCATCTTCTGATAGTGTGTGTTGAAAGCTTCCGTATGATATTCATATCATATGCCCAGGCCTGGTCTAGTCCTTCACCCTCAGTGGCTGTAGGAGTCCAGTCAGAAAACGGGAAGCGACAGGCAATCACACGAGCCTCATCTGGTAACTCCTTCTCCAGTTTCCTACCCAACACCTCCATCTGTAGACCACAAAGCACATTGTTTTAACCAAGGCTATTATTGGCAAGTCAAACAGGCAATTTTGTTGCATTAGTGTTTTCCACTTGTTCATCCCCATTTGTCTCACACACCATGTTGTTTAAAATGACTCTCCAGGTTCTAACCTGATTTTGTCTCTAAATCCCAAATGATCAAAATCATCGCGCAATTAAGTAGATTATGTCTAAATGACGTAATTCTTTGTATTTATTTTTAAAGATATCATATCTTTTCTATTTATAAAACAGTCCTCAAATTGTCTTTTTATCAGCTCAGTATAAATGGATCAAGGACATCTGTGCGTACATACCACTCCGGGTGCCAAGAAAACAGTCACATTGTTATATTTGGACAAATTGGTCTGTGAAAGGAAATGGTAAAATTGAATCATCAACACTTAGGATGAGAGAAATCAAGGCTGAAATAAAATATGCACATGATGTGTAATGATTTAATAGATGTTTTCAACACAGATGTAAAATCAGAAATCTAAACCTAGATCAGTAGTTCTAAACTGTCCTTTATAACCTTTCTGTGTCTTAAGAACTGGCCAACTAGCAGTTAGAGAAGACAAAAATCAATCTCACTTTTCTGCTTCAAATTTGACCTCCTTATGTCTACCTTCTTATAACTGTTAGGCTTAGTCTTGAAGAAAAATTAAGATGACCGTCTTTCAGATGAGACGTTAAACCAAGGTCCCGACTCTCTGTGGTTATTAAAAATCCCAGGATGTCCTTCGATAAAGAGTAGGGGTGTAACCCCGGCATCCTGGCCAAATTTGCCAATTGGCCCCTATCCATCATGGCCTAATAATCCCCATATAATGATTGGCTCCTCTCCACCAATCAGCTGGTGTGTGGTGAGCGTTCTGGCGCAATATGGCTGCCGTCGCATCATCCAGGTGGATGCTGCACATTGGTGATGGTAAAGGAGATTCCCCCTTCTATGTAAAGCGTTTTGAGTGCATAGAAAAGCGCTATATAAATGTAACAAATTATTATTATTATGACTTTTTTTTTTTTTTGCTTTGGTAAAATTTTCACAAGGTGTACATTTTCAAAACTCTTAGTACAAAAATCCAAACTGATCACAGTTGTAAGACAGCTAGTCCTTGTTTCAAAACCTGATCCCATTCTTTCATTACAGCTACATTTTCAGTCGACATAATCATTGTTTCAAACACAAGTTTATTGTGTATGTTAATATGTACTGAAAACATTTGCTCTAATACCTGTAACACAACAGTATGCTCATCTTTCAGTTTAGTACTTTTAACAATCAGTTAACAATAGCAAACAATGCAAGATGGATGTTTCATAACACCCTTGTGGCTAAATTAATTACAGTAATACACAATTCAGATGCCACATTAGAAAATACACTTGGTAAATTGTAAACAGGTTCTATATAAAAAAACTGTCTATAGAAACAATATCCATAGAAATCTAGGTGTACCAAATGATTCCTTGATTTACCATTAAGTTCAGTTGGATTAAATAACAGCCTAGATAAATGTTTTAAACTGGACAAGAAGAGATGTTTTAAAGGTGAAAACTTATGAAAGGTAGTTAATGTGAATAAACATTTTTGAAACAGTTATTTTTTTTATAGTGAAAAGGATGCTTTGTAGTTTTGTACTAAAACAACTGAAAATATGGTGAAATTCATACCAAAGCGTATATAAAAAAAAATGTCATATGACTAGTCCTAGCAGTTTGTGCAACTGATCACAGTTCTAAAGACAATTCAATAGACAATAGTCCATATAAATGCAGTCCATTCACAATTCCTAGTGGAACTAGCTTTCTGATAATATTCTGATGTTTTTCTTACCTGGCTATCACCAGTCCAAGCTCAATTTAAGATTGAACATTGGTCTGGGGAGTCTGCTCTGTATTTTCTACTTCACACGAGGTGTGATCAGCGAGCATAATTCAAATGACTCTGTGCAACTGGATAGTCCTTCAACCAATCAGACCACAAGAGGCGTGATCAACAGGCAAAAACCCATCTATCTGTCATTGTGTCAAACCCACCAATAGCGTGTCAGGTGGATAAGCCAGTTTGTGATTGGTTCCCGCAAGTGTAATAGAAGCAGTAGAAATTAATGTACAGGTTTCCAGACCGAGTTGCCGGGCGAAATCGAATCGCCGGGAGATCAGGCTGGGTTTACCCTGTCTAATGTTTTTCCCCTTTAGTTTTATTTTCCTGAAATGTGTAAACACTTCTTTTTACGTCGCTGTGTTTGCTTGAACATTGCAAAAGAGCAACATTTACTCAACCAATGGCGTGAGTTAAGGGCGGGATTAATTCCATTGGGTGCTATGGGTGGCATTGGAATAACACACTTCACTTTAACAATACCTTACCTTCCAAAAGTCCTGGTTTGCAAAATGGACAGTGCTGGATGGTATTCCCTTCCACTTTGCTTTGACTCTGGCATATCCAGTTAGGATAGAATTGATTTCAAAGCCAGTGCACTGGAAACCCTCTACAGTGGCGGCAAATACCTACAAAACACATCCAGATTCCAGGCCAAACCTACACTTTGTGAACCAGGTTCTAACAGCCAGACATACTGTTAACAAGACGTTAGATCATATTGTTAAACCCCATTAGAAACAGTTTAAAATACAAGACCAATAATTCTTGTAATTGTATATTTAATAGTAGAAAAATCTTTTTTTCCATCCAAATTTGAGCCTCATAGAGTGTTAATGGGGTCTATTTTGGAACACAAAAGAGGCAGCTCCAGGTAAGCTGCCAATAGTACGAGTGTGAAATCTCGTGGAATGGAGACGCCAAAATGAGTATTGGCATGCAAATGCTATGCAGTTTTTCGCGTGCATATGATCCGCACTTTATGGCGTGCATATGACACGCTCTTGGGTAGGATTAGGGTGGTAGGGGGTTTGTACATATAATACACCATAAAGTGCTCAACATATGCATAAGAAAAACCGTGTACCATATGCATGCCAAAACTTATTTTGGCGAGTAAATTCCACGAGATTGCGCACGCATTTTCATGAGATCGGACTGCCCACCGATTAGTAGTTTCAGTTCAGAAAGCCAAGTTTCTAGTGCAACATCTAATAGCCAAGTTATAAATAGCATATATATATATATATATATATATATATATATATATATATATATATATATATATATATATATATATATATTACATTTTGTTTTATTTTACATTTTTTCTATCCCACCAGTTGCTAAGCATCTCACCATGTATTGAGGTGAGAAAGTAGTCATCTGCAGAAAGCCACCAGAAGCATCTGAAACAGAAAGTGCTCGTATAGCACTTTATGTTAGCATGTTAAATGTGTTATAGATTATTAGGATTTAGATGTCCAAGGCAAGGAAGACAAATATATGTATTGTTATTATGCACAATTATTGGTATTAAGCACAATATATATAGCTACATATAAATTACCAGTCAAAAGTTTGAGAACGGTACATTTTTAAAAATGTTTTTAGTCTTTTTTAATGTATCTTCTGCTCACAGCATTTATGTTATTAAAGATACAAAAAAGCTGCAATATTGTGAAATATTATTAAAATGTAAAATAACAGTTTTTTTTTATTTGAATATATTTTAAAATGTAAATATTCCTGTGATGCAAAGCCGAATTTTTGCATCATTACTCCAGTCTTTAGTGTCACGAGATCCTGCAGAAATCATTCTAATACTGTATGATGATTGATTAAGAAAAATGTAGTATTATTATAGATGTTGAAAGCATTTTTTTTTTTGTTTTTAGGATTCTTTGATGAAAGATCAAAAGAACAGTATTTATCTGAAATAGAAAGCTTTTGTAACATTGTACTACTTTTCAAAAGTTAGGTAAGAATTTTAATTTTTGGGGGGAAAGATTTAAATAAATTAATACATTTATTATTAATGCTGCAAACGCTTTATATTTCAGATAACTTTAAATTAATTAAATAATCCTGAAAAACAAAATTACACAACTGTTTTCAACATTAATAAAAAATGTTTCTTGAGCAGCAAATTGACATATTAGAATGATTTCTGAAGGCTCATGTGACTCTAAAGATGCTGAAAATTCTGCTTTATCACATAAATAAACTGCATTTGAAAATATATATATTTAAATAGGAAAAAAAACATTTAATTGTAAAAATATTTCACAATAATATTGTTTTTGCTGTATTTTGGATCAAATAAATGCAGCCCTGATGAGCAAAAGAGACCTCTTTAAAAAACGTGTACTGTTCTCAAACTTTTGACTAATAGTGTGTAAGTAAGATTTTTATTTATATATTTTAAATTGTTAAAGACTCACCAGACGCCCATCCCCTGAGCCCAGATCTGCCAGACACCCTGTTCTCCCATGCAGGAGTTTCATTACATTCTGGGTCTGTATTCTGCTGGAGGGCAAATAAGGCACCTGCACAATATTAAGTTCACTTACAACAGTGATTGATTCATTGATTGACCTTTTCTCTGCAGTCTGGACAAAAAACTACTGTATCCAAGCACATGGTAAAGTAGATTTTTGCCATATAAAATGATATCACCCAGTGTACTGAAGGAATACAGTGATATTGAATTTTTTTTATTATGTATTGGCTAACCGAGTATACTTCATATAGATGTCAATATACAGGTATGGCATACGTTCAGTACCTTGAGACACATGGGTACTTTCCGAAAGCCAGGAAGTGCAAATAATGTCCAGAGCCCATAAAACCCCGTGAGCACAGCTGCAGATGCTGCTGGGACAAGTGACTTTTCCTGAGAATGTTCCTGAGTATAACTTTTATGCAGAAGCATGACCTCTACTGTATCCTCCATGATAGAGCACTAATGGAAAAAGCAAACAAATGTAATATGCTTGACTCAATAAAATCAATGTTGACATGGATGTCGAAAGTCCCATTTTATTCCCCTCCACGTGCATGTAAGTCGTTGTTCAATAAATAACTTATAGTCAAACACGAAGTAGCTTACTGGTGGAGGAGTTCTTCAGCCACCAGAAAACGCTACAAATTCACTGTTTTTAATAGAAACAACGTCTAAAGTTTATTTACCACAAAAATATTTTTATATTGCAGCATATGTAAGCAGTATAAAGGCATTGTTTACCACCTGAACGCCTATATTTCATTTTACTTTAAGCTCACAAAAGTGAAAATGCGTTACTTTACATTTCTCTGAAAAACAACCAACGCCTGCACAATCCACCAACATACACATTTAACGACATATTAGACAAGTGAAAGTCGGGTTACCTCTTAAATGGCAATATATTGCGTATTTTAGTACGAGGAATACGTGACATTCGAGTAAACAACATGCATGAGGCGCATGCGAGAGTGGGCTGGGCTGGGCCAAGCACCCTCATTAATATTAATTATACCATGCTGCCGTCCTATGGCGAGCGCTCATCCTATGAATATTGAATGGGGTGCATTTTTTTGTTAAATAAAGCAACATTACATATAATTACAGTAGGCCTAATGTCTTTTATTTACCCTTTACCCATTTTTTCATTATTGTTTTGTAATTTTTATCAGATTCTTTATTATAAAGTGTAAATTGTTTATAATTTGTTTTGATCTAAAAGAGAGAGAGAGAGAGAGAGAGAGAGAGAGAGAGAGAGAGAGAGAGAGAGCGCAACACCACTGCCCCCTGCTGTCGGCAGACCGCATTCACACTTTAGTGGATGAATGGGTGGAGAGTGTCTGCTGACGTCCATTGCGAGCATCACTGCAACCCAACATTTATCCCAACAACCGACTCCACCTCTCCAAAACGAAAAAAAACTATAATTTATTAGGACTAAATCAGATTCAAGCTCTGTATATTTTATTGTCAGAAACAATGGAGTTGTACGGTAAGGTAAGTGTGAAACGGTCTTCCTATGTTTGGTGGGGACTTTGGTCGTAATGGAGAGCCACGCAAAAAAAAAAAAAGAAAAGAAATGAATGGCTAATTTAGTCATACTGTAAAAATATATATCATAATAAATAAAACAGATGTAGTTTAAAGAGATTTGCCTTTTGACAGCGTACTGACCGGTCATGAAAGGAATTTAGGTTAGTACATTTATGAAACGCAACATTAGTGAAGAGAAAGGCAATCAGGCGTAAAAGCTAATTTATTCACGGGACCTGCTAATTCAAACATTCTTGGTTGTTTATAGAAAAAAAGAATATTGTCAATATGAGTCCTTTTGCTGGTTATACTGTTATTTTAAAGCTCAAAATTCTCTTTGTTTATGGTCCACGTCAAGTAGTCTTTATTTATTATGAGCATTAGGTGTGTGAAGACTATTAGCCTTTCATATCCAGGGCTTGGCTGAAGAGACGGACCCCTTTAAAAACGCTCAGACTGAATGAGACACACTGTATGCTGCGTTTCAAACCCTATAGTGAGCTGCCTACCTCCTAGATAACATCATCGGCGCCTTCAGAGTTTGCACGCGCATATAAAACCATTATCACATTTGCTGAGCACATTAAAAAAAGGTGAAGTTATGTTTTATTCCTGCTCAAGCGCAATTCCAACTACAGTGACACAAGTTGTTTATTTGCTCAGGTAGCCTAGCTACCAATAGAACACGTTGTAAACAATGAAGTAAGATGATTTAATCATTTAAGAAAATAAATGCATGTTTCTTCTAATTTTGCCTTTATTTTCTTGGTAACACTTTACAATAAGGTCTCATTTGTTAACGTTAGTTAATGTATTAACTAGCATGAACTAACCATGAGCAATACGTGACAAGACAGTGTGCACACTCATTTATAGTTGACAACTTTCGAGCTAAATATATTCACGTTTCAACTAAAATGCATTTGTTTAAAGGTGGGATTAAATGGGTTAAATAAATGTTAAAAAAATGTTGAAGGACATAGGTTTGAGAAGCAGCCATGGACAGCTCCTGGTGCTGACTTTTACAGAATCATACTAGAAATACATAGAGAGGGCTGAGTCTTTAATGAAGAACTAATTTATAATTAATATATACTATATTTTTAGACTTTACTGTTTTAGAAGCTCACACAAAAGTGTTAGGCTGTGAACCTTTGATCTATTAATCACGCTGTGGTTTTGTGTTCTCACAGATGGCTGCTACACAAGAGAACAAACAAAAGGAGAACTCTGATCAAAACTTTGATTACATGTTCAAGCTGTTGATCATCGGGAACAGCAGTGTTGGAAAGACATCTTTCCTCTTCCGCTACGCCGATGATACGTTCACATCTGCCTTTGTCAGTACGGTGGGCATCGACTTTAAGGTCAAAACAGTTTATAAGAACGAAAAAAGGATCAAGCTTCAGATCTGGGTAATTTCTGCCTCGTTCACTTCATAATAGCCATGATTTTAACTCTTTTTTTAAACTCAGCATCATTGTTTCATGGTTGGTAAAGCACTGAAGGGCTGGATAATCACACATGGAGCAATGTAAACATCACATGGGTTGATGATTAATACTGGCTTATGGAAAGAGACTATAAGCTATTGTCACTTTATCTAGTCTGCATCAGCAAAGCAGTTCTGTTCATCAGATCGTGGTACACTTTTCTATTTTAGTCTTGCAGTGAAAGCGCTGCTACTTTTAGAGGTGACAAAGCACCGTCTCAGACTCGAGCGCTCACTCATTCACACATTCGCTGTCTTGACTCCATATGTCTGTCCCAGACTCAGTTCTTGTGAATTTGACGTGAATCTCGGTCAAAGTACATGTGGAGATGCACATTTAATTTACTACATATTGGCAAGATTTTACAGACAGGGCTTGGATTAAGGATTAGGCATTAGTTAAAGTAGGACATTTAAGTGGCTTTTAAGAACATGCCTTCGAAAAAAATACTACTGGTGTGCATCTTGAGACAAAACAATGACAGTGACAGATTTTAAGATATCCCAGTGCAAGTTGCAGCTCAAGCATTTTAGTCTGGGACTAGCTTAAGCCTTGTCTGTGGAACCAGCCAATTCTAATACCGCTCTTGTTATTTTTTTAGGACACAGCCGGGCAGGAACGGTACAGGACAATCACCACAGCCTACTACAGAGGGGCCATGGGCTTCATCCTAATGTATGACATTACTAATGAGGAGTCTTTTGCTGCTGTACAGGACTGGTAAGTTGAAGTAAAGTTTATTGTGCATTATGACAGGCAGAGTATTTATAAACTTTCTGTGGGGATTTACAGAGGTGATCCTTTCCCTCTGTCTGACGACGTGAGACATTCATGTCTGTCGATCATGGAGTCAAAATCTATAAATGAAAGTCAGGAAAATTACTTGGACCTTGTAACACAGTTCTTTGTTCAGTGAAGAGGGAGGCGGGAACCATAGGGAACATTCAAAAGATTTTAATCAAATAAATAAACTGAAAATGAAACGCAGGCAGTCCCTCAAGGACGGCTGCTGCGCTCACACGTAACAAAACATAAATAAAACACAACATAAACTCCAGGCCTGGTCCTCTCTCGTCCTTCACTGTCGTCGCTCCTCCTTTTATGTTCCGGTCACTCCTCCGTGAGATATCGCGTCGCTCTCGCTCGCCACGTACCTCTTATCTTTTCATGTCTAATCAAGGAGTAAGGACTCTGAGAAAACAAAGGAAATTAGCATCTGAACTCATTCATACAGTTAGTGTCTCCGTCCGAGATGACATCACACTGAGTGAACCATCTACGAATGACACTAATTTACTTTTCCTTTCACATGAAACTTCCCCCAAACTCCTGCTCCCCTGGATCACCTGAAATGCACCAGAAATCTCTTTGTTACAATGTCAATCCTCACGATACAGTATTTGGTAACTGTGGCAAGCAGCGGCCGGTGACGAGTGATAATGAGTGCCAGCTGCGCGACACACCGGTCTCGTCTCGCGGCCAAGTGACGGGAGCATAAAAGGAGGAGCGAAGGAGGCAGCGAAAGACGAGAGAGGACCAGGCCGGGATTTTATGTTATGTTATGTTTTGTTTATGTTTTGTTGTGTGTGTGCGGGCAGTCGTCCGTGAGGGGCTGCCCGCGTTTTATTATGTGTGTGTGTGTGTGGGGGCAGTCGTCCGTGAGGGGCTGCCCGCGTTTTATTATGTGTGTGTGTGTGTGGGGGCAGTCGTCCGTGAGGGGCTGCCCACAGATTACTTTCGTTTTGTTTATTTATTTTGAACTTAAAAAGGTTGTTGAATGTTCTCCGGTTCCCGCCTCCTTCCTTCCATCAAAGAACCGCATTACAGTAACACTTTACAATAAGATCTCATTTATTAACTTTAAGTAGTTAGTAAACTAACATAAACTAATGAGTAATATATTTTTAAAGCATTTATTAATCTTTGTAAACAATCCTTCCAAATAAAGGGCTTTCTGATTCCAATTCTGATTGTTAAAGGGATAGTTTACCCAAAAATATAAATTATTTCATCATTTTGTCTGTAAGCCTGTAAGAATTTCTTTCTTCTGCTGAACACAAAGGAAGATATTTTGAAGAATCTTTGTAACCAAGCAGTATTATAGTTGTCAATGGCTGCCGAGATCAGATTTATTATTTTAGGGTTAACTATCCCTTTAATTTTAGTTGTTCACAGTGGATTAACTAATAACAACATATTTTTGATTTTAAAAGTGTATTAGTAAATGTTGAGAGTAGCATTATTATATTAATAAATGCAGTAAAAGCACTTCTTAGTTCATGTTAACTAATGTAGCTCGCTCGCAAAACATTTGCATCCCCTTGCAAAAGCTTTGGCATTCCCCCAAGAATCTTTGAAAAGGAAAAAAGCATTGACTTATTATTTTTTTAATTAATTTTTTTTCACCACCATGTCCCTTTAGTCTTAGTTTGAAATTTTTTTTTTACTGTTCATTTAAATTACACAGGAGACGTTAGTTTTGTAAAAATCAAAAATACTTTTTGTAAATGTCATGATGGCCTGTGAAATCCAATACTTTGAGTGATTTTGTTGTGTTAATGAAGTGCCATTACATCTCAGGATTAGAGAACTGACAGAACACGCGACGCTGCTAAAGAGATGAGAAACAGATAGAATCTAAACGAGTGTGTTCGACATGAAGTTCCCATTGAATCTCTGTGGCATGATGACATTCTCATACATTAAAATTGACAAAGTTTTGGAATGAGTCTGGCACATCTTGTCCTAGAGGATGTTCCAGTGTCATTTGTACTGATGACTCGTCTCGTCTCGTGTCAGGGCGACCCAGATTAAGACATACTCTTGGGACAATGCCCAGGTGATCCTCGCAGGAAACAAATGCGACATGGATGAGGAGAGGATAGTGTCTGTGGACAGCGGGAGACTGCTAGCAGAACAGCTGGGTGAGTAATATATATATATATATATATATATATATATATATATATATATATATATATATATATATATATATATATATTACTATTTCTATAGATAGACACTATTTCTGTGAGCCCCTTGATTTTCTACTCATTTTTTTGCATGGTAAAATAATACAACTTTTGTCCTTTTTTGCCATATAGATTGTCAGATAAATAGCTTAACGAAAGTTAGTGTTGGGGGCAATGGGGGCAAAAAAAACAAAAGTGTTGCATTTATAATTTTGTTTAGTGTATAGACACACACACGTATATATGTGTGTGTGTGTGTGTGTGTGTGTGTGTGTGTGTGTGTGTGTGTGTGTGTGTGTGTGTGTGTGTGTGTGTGTGTGTGTGTGTGTGTGTGTGTGTGTGTGTGTGTGTGTGTGTGTGTGTGTGTGTCTATACACTGAACAAAATTATAAATGCAACACTTGTTTTTGCCCCATTTTTCATTTTCCATGAGCTGAACTCAAGGATCTAGCGCTGCATCCCAATTCACCTTCTTATACTACGTCTTAAAAGTATGTAATCTTTTTGTGAAGAAAAAATACATACTTTTGAGTGTTTAGCAGAATAGTTTGCAAGGTTTGGGACACACTATTTTGTCATCTACTACTTCGTGCATCCCGTCACTGTTTAAACTGCCCTGTCAATCATCGTCACAGTTCAAATCCTCCACATTCAGATTAATCTCCTACCGTATGGGAGAGAACTGTAGTTAGCACATTGATCTGCCATTCATGGGTCTTTAATGCAGAGACTCTCCTCATGTGTTTGCAGTTTAAATATAATGATGCATTTAAAAGTTAATGGCCAAACGTGTCATTACAAAAGTTTACAATGCTACTGCAGGTGAAATATAATATGGACTGAATAAATGTATTTTAGTCAGGTTAAATACAGATAATTGATCTCTCAAGCCCCTTTATCTAAACTTCTCTACTTAACCATTGCACATCTGTCATGTTTGTAGTTTTTTAATACTTTTTATCTGTATTTGTAGTTCTAATCGAATACTCGTCAAACCCCCAATGGGTTGTGGGCAATATTAGCCGTTATAATGTGCGTCGATCCGCATTTCTAATTCAGACTGGAAATAGTAAACCATCTGGATATTTTTGGAATACTCTTTTCAGCATACTATGATTTGGGAAATACTAATTGTATTTTTCTGAATACTATTTAGTATGGATTGTATGGGAATTGGAACTCAGGGTAAGACTTTCTTTTTTTTAATTGGCCTTTTATTGTGGCCAGCCTAAGGCAAACCTGTGCAATAATCATGTTGTCTAATCGGCATCTTGATATACCAAACCTGTGAGGTGGATGGATCATCTCAGCAAAGGAGAAGTGCTCACTAACACAGATTTAGACAGATTTGTGTATAATATTTGAGAGAAATTTGTCAGTCTTACAGCTCATGAGCAAATGGGGACAAAAACAAAAGTGTTGCATTTATAATTTAAACATGAGAGGATTTGAGGTCAGAAAGATTTTTTTGAAAAGAAGGAAGGTCACATTCAATTAATCAAAAGTTGACAGAAGATACATTTATAGTCTTACAAAATATTTCTATTTCAAATAAATGCTGTTCTTTTGAACTTTCTATTTATCAATGAATCCTGAACATTTTTCATCACAGTTTACAAAAAAATATATTGTTTAAAACATTGATTTGATAATAGTAATAAATGTTTCTTGAGCAGCAAATCATCATATTATAATGATTTCTGAAGGTGTGATGTGATGATGATGCTGAAAATGTAGCTTTGCATCACATTAATTTAAATTGTATTCAAATAGAAAACAGTTATTTAATTTGTAATAATAACTGATAATATAATTTTACTGTATTTTTGATCAAATAAATGCAGCCTTGGTGAGCATAAGAGGCTTCTAGTTATGGTAATCTTCTAAAATCTTATAAACCCCAAAACTTTTAAAGTTGTATATTTCATTTGCTTATCATAAATCTCTCTTTCCCAAAAGGATTTGAGTTTTTTGAGACGAGCGCAAAGGACAACCTCAACGTCAAGCAGACATTTGAGCGTTTGGTGGATATCATTTGCGACAAGATGTCAGACACTCTTGAGGCCGACCCTGCCGTTACCACGGGAACGCCTACTACCAGACTGACCGACAACACAACGCCCCCGCAACAATCTGACTGTAGCTGCTAGTGTTCTTCACCGGGGCCGTTCGCTTTCGTGGCTCGAGCGCTGTTGCCAAGCTTCTGTATTCTGAACAGAGAATAAGTTACTGAACCCCAAATCTTTGACCTGGCTTCAACTCCTAGTTTTTTTGGTGTTAATGACATAGCGAACTAGCAAGATTGTGCCAAACACAAGTGTCAAACTTTGTCCTTCCTTTATGCCATTATACCAGTATACAGTTCTGATTTCAGGGGTTGTTAGTGGGTTACACTTTATTTTACAGTACGTGTACTTACCTAAGAAAGTACTGGTTAATCTAAGGTGACAGTTATTGTGATTAGTAATAAGTACAGAGTATGTACACAGGGAGCAGGACTGTAAAATTAAGTGCTACTGTTAGTGTACCTTTATCTTCTACTGCAATATCTCTTGTATTAGTAATACGCAGTAATAAGCAAAATTTAGTTGAACTTTAGATTCTCCACATCATTCCCATGTCTCTCAGGGGAAATATAAACTTCTGCAAATGTATAAATTCTATATACATGTCCAACTTGTGTAACATGAGAGGATGTTGTACTCACATTTTGCTGATGATTGGTTGGATGTGTTTGTGTGCTGCTGGGTGTACGGATAATGATCGCGAAAGCTAACAAGTATGAGAAAAATAAAATAAATGTGGCCTTGAAATGATTCTGATGTCAAATCCAGTTTTTTCCCCATGGTCCCATACAGACAGCTGCTATTGAATTGGTATATTTTTTTCTTTCAAAATAAAATAATAAAATAATTCAGTCTGAACCAGGGTTATTACCATTAAAATGAAAACTAAAATAAAAATACTTAAATTTATGTCCAGACAGCTGCTATTGAATTGGTATTCATTTTTTTTCTCATTAAAATAAATCGAATTTAAAAAGCTAAAATAAAATAATTCAGTCTGAAAAAAAAAAACTTTAAATGTTGCCAAGAAAAAACATCTTGTTTTCATTTTGTTTAACTTGATGTTATAAAATTACTACAACTAAAATTGAAATAAAAATTAATAAAAACAATAGACATATTTAAAAAATATATAAAAATGACAAAAACACTAAACACTTTAATTTTCTAAAATTAAAATAAAAGAAATATTTATAATATTAAAAAAAGCTAGACAAATCAATAGATTCTTAATTCAGAGTACACAAGAGACATCATCATAAAGTCAACCCATGCTTTTATTTTGGTGCATATAAAAAACATTTTTATTGGATTTTACCAGTTTTCGTACGTAAATTTTATTTCTACAGTTCTATCCAATAGACTGCAATAAACAAGGAGTCCAATAAACAACTACACAGTCTTGTGAAACCTCCAGACAATTTTCTAATTCAGTTCACATAACTAAAAAAAAAAAAAAAAAAGTTATCCCTAAATATAATTTGTCAAATTCTGTTTGTGTATTTCTCTCATGATTTAAAAAGAGACGAGAAGGGCACACTGATTTCATCCAGGGTCGTTAAGAATCTACAGTATACGTGTCAAAAT